>NW_016690239.1:1864125-1894056 GCF_001604755.1 Lepidothrix coronata | reverse complement strand
GGAGGGAGCAAAGAACTCTTCCTGGTAGTGCCCAGAGAAATGAGAAGAAGCAACAGGGACTTGTGGTTGTACTGGAAGGGTAATCAAACACTGGAACAGGGTGCCCCAAGTGGCTGTGTAGTCTCCATCCTCATAGATATTCAGAACCTAAATGTTGTATAAGGTTCTGGGCATCCTCATCTGCTTTGAGCAGGGTGGGGTTTAACTAAATGGTCTTCAGGTATCCCTTCCATCCTCAACTATGCCATGGTCACATCAGAATTTTCTTTACTCTGGCCGACAAGAGGAAAGATATTCTGCTTAGTAAACATTTAATATTTACTTCTGGTTTTAACTAGTCAAACAGTTGTCTAATAAAACAAAATGTAGTTTCATATCTTAAAGGTCTGTATATTTTCGATACCAATCTTTCTAAACACCTAAAATGCTCGACAGGAGTGCTCTATCCAAGAAAGATAGAATACTAAAACTGTAGAGAAATTGCATTAATACAAATAGAAGCTGTAATTATTTCTTTTAACTGCTAATAGTCAAATAGATTTTTGTTTAACTGAGCAACAGGTCTCAAATATCCTAATAAAGTTTGGATTGTGAATTTGGATTGTATTAGCATCTGCAAAGAAGGTTTTGCTTTGTCATGCATAACACAGCACAGAAAATAATTGGAGGATCTTGTCTACAATATTTCTGTTATTTGTGTGAAAACCATCATGCTATATTTTTTAAAGGAAGCTTGTATTAAATAGTGCCCATGGCAACTCCCTCTGAAAATGCATCATGACTTTTATAGCAAAGTTGATAGTTCAAAGCAAGAGACTCATTTTCAAAAATATGACTCTGATTTCTTATGCAGAGCAGGCAACTGAATGAATCAAAAAGACTTGTGAAGCTACATATTAGAGAGCCTGAAACATTTCCAAGTTCCCTGCTGACTGTACAGTGGAGAGAGACTCCGAGATGCATCACCTCCCTCTGCTTTCCCACTTGTTTGTTTCCATGCAGAGAAAGCCTATGAAACCTTGACAAGAGTCATAGCACAGCCAAAAAGAAAATGCTGACTCAGCCTAAATAATATCTGTGAACATGTTTGTGGTATTCGTGACAGCTGTGGCATCTTCACATCATAATTTGAACATACAAGACATACAACATACAATTTGAATTCTAGTCTGTGACCACTGCATTAGCATTTTAAAATAAAATACTGTCTGTTAAGCAGTAGCTTCTATTAAATAATTAATCAAAAACTTTTTTCTGATTTTAATACTAGGAGTGAAGTAGTTGCTACAGAAAATAAAAGAGGAAAAATTCACGGAACAGAATCAAAGTGAAGTAACTATTTCTCAAGAGCTTTTACTTTTAATTAAATTGCAAGATTTATGAGGTCATGAAAGCATTGCAAATAGGACAAACAAACACAGTCACAGGAGCTTAACAACATAGATTTTTAAATTTTCACTTACGGCACTTGGTTTCATCCTGGCTATTTGAACAGTCAGGTGTAAAATCACAAAATTTGTCAGATGAAATACATTGTCCATCCCCACACGAAAAAAATCCCGGTGGACAGTAAAAAGATGAAGCATTAGCATCTGCAAATTCTGTTTTCCCTTAAAATCAGAAAAGGATATATGACTAAAAACACACATATCATCTTTTAATATAGCAATATACTCAGTGTAAGTAACATAGCATCACCTATGAAGTGTGCTATATTATATCAAAACTTATAAGAAACACAGCTGATCTTAATGTCTGATGCTCTTATACTATATATTATTCTCCACAATATTCAAATTGTTGTGTGGAAAATTATCAAATACACAGCCAGGCTGTTCAGAGGTGAGTGGCTGTGCACAGATGCCTGCTTTTCCCTTGGAATAGAGAGCAGGTGGATTCTCTGTGTTCAGATCACAGTGAAAGCTTCAAGAAGATGAAAGCTGGATGCTGGACCACTATTAGCTTGCACCTCAGCCTACACATTAGAAAACACCCCAAATTTCAATGAATGGGGAAACAAAACCCAAGGTCTGCTGGTTTTACTTCAGAAGTTTTCTGGAAAGAGAGCAAGTGAGAAGAATGATGAGCAGCTTCTCATCTTTATTGTGTAACTTGACTTTTTTAAATACTCTTGTTTCTATCCAGACAGGGCTTTTTAAAAAAAACTCGCTCCTTTCTAAGAACAATATCTGTGTGACTAATGAGTAAGTGGGGAGGGAAAATAATTAATGTTTCTTTAAATACTTAGCTACCATCAACCTGTATATAGGGATCAGAGAACCCTTAAAAACACAACACTGAAGTCTTCTATTATGCCCTTAAATTTTTCAGTAGAGAAGAAATTCAGCTATCTACTGGCTATAACTCATCAACATTCCCCCTGACCACATATGTGCCTGTGCCATTTTTGAAAAGTAGCTATTATTATCAAGAGAACTAGAAGTAGCTGTCTGACAGAAGGTAAGATTATTTTATATTTCCATCTGTTGGCATTTCAAGACTATAGAACGTGAGTACACAAATAAGTATGGTGGACACTTATTATATTATGTTATATATTTAACAGTAATAATGGAAGAAGCCTCCTGTCCTAAAGGTAATGCAGTGGAATTTGCTCTCCAGTGCAAGACATAAGATGCTTTGCTTCTGCCTTTGCATCCAAATGTGTATGTGAGCAGGTACTACATAGTAAGTGGTATCTGGAAATTCTCACCGCAGCTCACTTTGCAGAATTAGGAAAAACTACTTATAGCAGCTACTGTATAAAACAAGGATGAGAGCCTTCATTATAGAATCACAGAATGGTTTGGGTTGGGAAGGATGTTAAAGATCATCTGGTTCCAACCTCTCTGCCATGGGCAGGGATACCATTCACTAGACCTGGTTGCTCAAAGACCCAGCCAACCTGGCCTGGAACTTCAAGGCAGGTGATTGATTACAGCATACAGACTTTTTTTCTCAGATTATCCTCCATTTTATTAAAGGTATTTCCAAGTTGTCGGACAAATCACAGTTATGCACAACAGACATTGGGGAAAATGTATTGAAAATCACAAAACTTGCCTTCGCTTTCCTGGTTGACATCTGGAAGTGGTCTATTCACAACTACACATTCTTCTGTTATACTGATGTCATCAATAGCAACAGTAGCATTTGTTGTTAGAATAGTACCTCTTAAAATAATCTGTAAAGATGAAAAAAAAAGGTAGTTCATTAAAAGTGACATGATAAAAAGACATACATACATACATACATACATACCTATATATATATATATTCCATTATAATTTTAAACATTTGCACAGGAAGTAAATACTGTGTACAATCAACTCTAAATACCAGTGAGGAAAAACTACAATTGAGATTTTACCAGGTTAGAAATTTGATCCTCAACTGTCAAACCCATAGCTACCTTTACCTATGGCAAGTTATGCAACCCAGATGACCTTGTTTCAATCGAAACTGGTGAAAGCCATCACTATTGAATGAATGCTCTTCCCGCTGGAACAGCCAGAAGTTATATATATTCATATATTAGCTATTCAGGGTTACCAAATATGATGATTTACAATTCCATTTAACTGTGTTCATCTATACTGTGCCTGCTGAAGTCAACAGCATGTGGTACAGTAAAGGTGGGGATTGTACAGATGCATTTGTAAATACAAGGAAACACTCAGGAGATCATAAAAGAGAGTAAAGTAATAAATAAATTACCAATAATGTCCTTTCTTTTTGATCATTTTATAGGTAAGACATAAAATGAGGAGACCAAAACTGGAATTTTGGTTTACTAAATCCTTATATTTGAGTTGCTGATTTCCCCAACATGTCCATTATAGGTTTAAGCAAAGTGTAGCCCGAGATTATGTAAAAAGAAAATTAGACTTGAAAACTGTGATCAATGCTGCAAATTGTAGTATCTGCACTGTCAGTCTCACTTCTGTTCTTGTGAAGATCAAGGGACAGATCCTCCTATAAGTTATGCTAAGGCACACAGAGGTCAAGGAAGTGATTCAAGATAGCCAGCACCGCTTCACCAAGGGCAAGTTCTGCCTGAAAAACCTAGTGACTACATCAGTGAAGGGCTATGGATGTCATTTATCTGGACTTCTGTAAAGCCTTTGACATGGCCTTCACAACATCCTTTTCTCTAAACTGGAGAGAAGTGAATTCGGTGGGCAGACTGTTAGGTGGATAAAGAATTGGTTGGATGGTCACATCCCAAGGGTAGTGGTCAAAGGCTCAGAGTCCTGATGAATGTCAGTGACAAGTGGTGTCCCTCAGTGATCTGTATTTGGACCAGTGTTATTTCATGTCTTAATTAATGACATAAATGAAGGGATCAAGTGCAATTTGCAGATGACACCAAAATGAGTGGTGTGGCTGACACACCTGAGGGATGGGATGCAAGAGGGACTTGGAAAAGCTTGAGAAGTGGGCTCATGGGAATCTCATGAGGTTTAACAAGACCAAGTGCAAGGTGCTACACCTGGGTAAGGGCAACCCCCGGTATCAATACAGGCTGGGGGATGAACAGATCCAGAGCTGCCCTGATGAGAAGGACTTGTGGGTGTTGGTTGATGAGAGGCTGGACATGAGCCAGCAATGTAACTTGCAGCCCAAAAAGCCAATCATACCCTGGTCTGCATCAAAAGAAGCTGAGCAGATGTCCAGGGGAAGTGATTCTGCAGCTCTCTTCTGCTCTTGTGAGGCCCCACATAGAGTATTGTGTCCAGCTGTGGGGTCCCCAGAATAGGAAGGACACTGACCTGTTGGACTGAGTCCAGAAGAGGGCCAAAAAATTGATTAGAGGGATGGAGCACCTCACCCATGAGGAAAGACTAAGAGAATTGGAATTGTTCAACCTGGAAAAGAGAAGTCTTTGGGGTAACCTAATTGCAGCTTTCTGCAAGGAAAGCCTATAAGAAAGATGAAGAGAAACTATTTACAAGAGCATATAGTGACAGGGCAAGGGGGAATGTCTTCAAACTGAGAGTAGATGCAGATTAGATATTAGGAAGAAATTCTTTACTGTGAAGGTAGTGAGGCACTGGAACAGGTTGCCCAGAGAAGTTGTGGATCCCCTATGCCTGGAGGTGTTCAAGGCCGGGCTGGATGGGGCTCTGAGCAACCTGGTCTAGTGAGAGGCATCCCTGCCAATGGGGGTTGGAATTAGATAATCTTTAACATCCCTTCCAATCCAATCAATGCCATGATTCCAGGATTCTATGATTCTTCTGCCTGTACGCAACATAATTAGGCCCTCACTCTGAGGAGCAGTTTTTATAGAAAGTTCATTTTTTAAAAGCTACTACACTATTGCTACCTGATGTTTATTACAAAAAGTTATTCTAATGCATAGAATATTGAAACAATGGCCATGTTCTTTAGTAGATGCACCTGTAGAAAAAGCGGAATAAAATTCTTTTTCATATGAACATTAAAGAATAGAAATTCTCTTTTTACGTTTCATCATAAAAGTAAACTAATTCTAAAGGCCAAACTGGAGTAACTTTTTGAAAGCAATGTAAATGCAATTTCTAATTACCTGAAAGGGTAATTCCTCAGCTGCACTTTCTACAAGTATATTCCCTTTTGTCCACTTCATCTCAGGCCATCCTGAAATGTCACATAATTTTTCCAAACTTCCATTCAACGCAGTTCTCTTAAAGACAGAAAGCTGGGACCCCTGAGATAACCTGTACCAAAATCTTACCTGTTGAAAGAGTTTTTAATGAAACACTTAAAAAAATTACATAATAAATCTGAAATAAGTTCAGCACCAATTCATACATGTACATTATAACATGACAGGTCTAAACATAGATTTGGCATAAAAGAATGGGAAGTATGAAATTACAGCATGTTGAAGAGCAGTATCATGTCTAAAGATAAAACCATATTTAAAACTAAAACTTATTTTTACAACTTTTAACTTGTATCTATCAACTGATTCAGACTGAATGATATAACTTCTTTTAATTCTTTTTAGCTTAGTAAGTGCTCAGAAACTTCTCAAAGATTATTTTTCTTTTTTAGTGAGAATCATAGTTCACTTGCTTCCCCTGCAATACAGAGTAAACCTGATACATTTAATTTCTTTTTTTTTTTTTCAGTAATACCAAGGCAAAAATTCAGCTGGTAACTGCAGAGAAGAAATAAGATTTTCAAAGACTAATTTTTCCTTCCCCTTGAGTCCTTCCTGCTTTTTCACATAATGATAGAGTAAACTTTCTTCAACTGCAGTATCAATATTTCCCTGCAAAAGCCTTGATAGTATTTGAGTCTTCACAGAGGTAAAACCAGAGCTGGATCAGTGGTTAAGAAATATTCCTGTTAAAACACGCTCCTACTATTTAATATCTTCTGGCTTCATGGCTGGTGGACTCAGTCTCTCAATTTTCTTTGGAGTTTCTTTTTCCCCCATGCATGAAAATCATATTTTATATAAAATAATCTTGTGACTTATTATTAAAATGAAATACTTTCATGTAACTTTCTTCCCAACCAAAAAGCTTAAGAAATAGAAAGCAGGAAGTATACAAACACTTTTCAAAATGAGCTGTTTGAAGGACTACACTCTGAACAATTTAGATGGCTTTTGTCTATTAACCTTTTCAAACAAATTTATGTTTTCTTTATGTAAGAAACAAAGTTACCCTCCTTCTCTGTGTCTACATGTTCTGCTATACAAATACTGTGTCCATTAAAAGTCATAAACAGAGAGCTGGGACTAGAAATTTGCTTCTACGAGTCCAAACCCTTGAGCTAAATGAAGATGAGCTAAATGAAAAAATGAAGAAATGTAGCTGACATCTACAAAAAGACTCAGCTACAAGAAGTTGCAGAAGGAAGTTACTTCTAAGCTTAAATTAACCAGAAAAGCAAAATATAAATCTGTTATCCTTCAACTCCTATTTTCTTTCTTTTTTTCTTTTTTTTTTTAAACAACTGGAGCCAAAGAACTTGTAAAGCTATTAATAAACACAGACCTCTTTATGTGGATCCTTTTATCCTCTCAGTGGGACATCTAACAGAGGGCATCATCTCACATTTATACACAGAGAACATAACGCATCCTAATGAACAACCCCTACTCCTTGCTATTTCCCAGAAATAAAAGTCTGCAGGGAAAATGTGGCAGAAAGCCAGGCTTCCAGGCTTCACAAGCACTCTCTTTTCAGACACATATATCTAGGTAAGAACTTCCTCCAGATTTTGTTGAATCTGAGAACTTCGAATACATTCAAAACATGTATACTTATAATAAAAAGTGTTTCTTTTCTGCCTTTGAACTGGAGAAAAATACATGTATCCCCGCTGCACTTGTGTTTATTTTGAATGCAGACCAAACTCTGAAATAGATCTAACCAGAATAATTCATTGATTCACATATCAGTTGTGCCCAGTCTGCCTTAAGGGTTTCTAAGATAAACACCTTTAAGGTACAGATTAAGTTATCTACTCAGCATCAAAGTCTACAAAAGAAAGATGAAACTGCCTAAACAATGCATGGTGGATACAAAGTGTGTTGGGTGTCCCAGGAGTAATGCAACATGCAAGGCTTCGATGGGATGCTGTGAGGCCTTACAAGTTCCCTCCAACAGCATTCTGCTTCATTTTATCCTGAATTTATTTAATTTCTGGTGCTTTACAACACTAAAAAGCCATTTTTAGTGAAGATTAATAACTGAGAAATTGCATCTAAAACCAGTAAGGAACTGTTCTTAAATTGTTTAAGAGGCTTCTACTCCTCAGCTGCAAGTTGCAACTATTCAGATGAGATCTGATAACTCATTTATGTATGTAATCCAAGTCAGCTACAGTTTCAAGTAAAACAGATTTAGCTAAGCCAGCACTTGCTTCAGGTCCCTTACATGAGATAAAACCTAAGGAGCCTAGATCCTGCTGGAATAAAATTCTGCTACTTGTTGGGCCTTTAAGTGCAATTCCTTCTTTTCTGAAATTTTTGTTTTCAAAAAAAGTTTTCCCAAGTGCAAGTACATTTTCTGTCCTACATTGTGTCTGAAAAATTAAGCAATGAGTCTAAATTTTATTTTGTTTCTCTAAAGCCTCTTTTTGCCACTGAACACAATAAAATTATTTTGGCAAGCTTTCTCTGTCTTTTCCCTTTCTTCTCTGAGATTTTTTAAATCAGAAGGCATTTATGCAGTAGCAGAAAAAAATTAACATCATAACTACACAACTTAGCTTCTCCCCAGTGCAGCATAAGCTTTGAAAAGTTATAGAATAGAAAACAAAAAAAGCCTCCTGAAAAAAAGAAAAAAACTTAAACTTTACAATATCTGTTTACTTTATTCATTGGTCAATCCAGTTGGGAATGTTTTCTTGCAGTGACTAGATGCTCTACATATTTAATATATCTCTTCAAATTCTGCTTTACATGTTTTGTTTAAAATTACAACACTCTAGCTATAAAAGTGCGTTTTCATTTTTCATCTATTACTTTTGCATTTTTTGGCCCTTCTGATCCATTTTTTTCAAGGTACCTTTCTAGATTTTCAGATCAAGTGCCATCCTGGCAGGTTGTTTTTGCATTCCTCTGCAGAGCCACAAGACATTTGACAAAAAAAGCATTTCAAGGAAACTCTCAAGTACTGCACTAGTCAGCTTAAAAAACATCCTCTCAAACCATCAATTAAAATTTAGTACATGTCTGGAGCATGGTAGTGAATTCTCTCTGGTCACACCAACACAGCTAATGTATATAATGACTTCAAACCTTAGGTTTCCTATTATGGAACACCGTTTATGTGGCTTTCCTGCCTACAGACAACAGAGTGGCTATTTGGTATGGCCCTGTTATTTATTGTTGTCCAGATAGGTTTGTCACAGCATACAAAAACCTGAAGGGTATCCTTAAATCTGAGTCACCTGCTGGGTGCTTTAGAAACAATAATAATAATCAGATATAAAAATTTTGCAGCAAAGCAGTAAAATGTCAGTTGCATCTCCCTCTTCCCAAAGAATTTGTTTGTAACTCCTTCCACTGCTCTTGAAATAATCCTCAGTAGTAACACTTACAGCATGAAGAATACCATCTCTGCTCATCAGGTGAGTGGTAGCTTGCAAACATGGGGACAGTTAATACCAAACTGTTACCTGACAGCAGGAGAGCCCAGGGGATGGCTTGACAAGAAAAGGGCTCTCCAGATGAGACATGGCCACCTTTGTGTTCATCTGATGTGATCCACTGAAGTAAATGAATGCTCCTAAAAACAGATTTTTTAAAAAAAGTATGAGAAATATGTCATGCTCCAATGGCAAATAGCTACCTCAGAGAGGTAACTATGTGCTCCATGAGGCACATAAAGTTTATTCATAGATGAAAACAAATGAAACAGCTTTGCCATCAGGTCAGTCTCTGTGGATAATGAGGAAGGTGTTGTAACAGGCTGCAGCAGTGTCTATGTGGGCAAAGGCAAAACACAATTGCTAAATGCTCCTGCCTCTTCCCTCTTGCAAAGTTATCATGACTAATTCCAAAGACGAGAGGGAGAAGGAAATAAGGCTGTGTGGGCAGCCATTGCTAAGGTTACCCTGTTGTGGTGTCTGCAAGCAATTAAACCTGAAGAGGTGGATATGGAGCACTCCAAAAGGAGTTCAGATGTTGCTTCTCTGAGGGCTTTACTGTGCAGACCCACCGGAATTATTTTTTATCTGCTCTCTTCAAGCAAAAACTTAAGATCTCCAACCTCCAAATACTACAACTACTTCCCATCACCTTTGCATGATGCCCATCTGCTCTCAGCATGGACTGGGGAGAGCAAAGGAGCTGCAACACAGAGCACCCTGGAGATCAAACAGCACAGACATCAGCCGAGATCCCTAAAGGACGCATTTTAATTGGCTTAAATAATGTTTCAAACTGAATTTAAAACAAAAATTATTTCCTTTAGGGTACAGTATTCACTCTCAGCACAGCCCAGCCAGTTTTAAGCATGCTAACAATGTTGCAGACCCCAGGAGCCAATGGAATAAGCTATATTTTCTCATGGGGTCCACAGACTTGACATTGTTGTCTGTGCTAGTGGGGATGAAAGCTTAATTAAAGATCTAATCTGAACTCTGGCAAATTAACTGCATTTGGATTTGAACTACAGCAGATGTGCTTCAGACAAAGGTAGGGAAGGATAAACATTTTCAAGGGGCCCTAAAGCAGCATATTTTGAATGCCGTCAGTGCTGCCTTTGCTGAATACTGAGACTTTTTCATGAAGGTCTATGCAAAACAACACTAAAGGCTCAGTCTTTTTTGCACATTGATATTACACATATTGCCTTACATCTTGGAAAATCAGCTATTGTGCTGCCACAGTCACACTCCTTAGCCATTTATTTCCCATGGATACATAATAAAGCAGAGGGTTAGGTCCAGCCCCACATGAATAATGGCATCGCTTTAGCAAGGTTGGCACAAAGAGGGGACCGTCACAGCTCCCTGTACAAACAGGCATGCTGCGCTTGCAGCTCGAGGGAAGCTCCCCTCATTGGAATACAAGGGTACTTCAAAGGACCCTCTTTTAATTTGCAGCTGAGGCTCTACAGTAACCTTGTTAAGATCTCAATTGATCAAAATTTGCTGCTGCCCTCCCCAGGAGAGAAGAGACATCAATGCTTTGTGGTACTACAAGAAACTGTTGCAACCTGAAGAATCTTTATTTAATGTTGGCAAAAACTTGCTCAAATTCTCGAATCCTAATTCTAAAGCTGTGGCTGTAACAGGCACAGTGATAGAATGGTAAAAAACCACCTCAGAAATACCTTTTCAAATAACTTATATGTGGAATGCAACATTGCTGGGCTCAAGAGGTAAGGCATGGTACCCTCAAGATCTGCTTGAGGCTTCAACCTGCAGCAACACTGAAACAAACTTGTGATGACTCAGGTATCAAAGCAGCTTAAGTGCAAAAGCATGCAGTTCTGTATGGGCAATTTTAACATGCTACTTAGGCTGCAGAACAGATGTTTCTGCCAGTAGCCTTCCTTATGACCACATTATACCTCAGATCTCACCAGCATCTAGAACAGAGAAAGACACAGGCAAATCAGTGCTACCCTGTGGGGCTTTGAAAGTTTGGAAGCTGTAACACAGTAGTGTTCACAGACAATGCAGTAATGCAGATCCAGTGTCACTCTACAGAGACAACAAAATGAAATATCAAACAGATGCTGAGAAAAGTGAGTAGCAACTTTGGTGCACTTCATCACACAGGGACTAATGGAAAAACAGGCACATGACTGTGCAGTTAGAATCATTCTATGGCGTGCACACACATCCTCATATCTGCTCAGGTGAATTTTAACCCTAGAGTTGCTCTATCTTTGAATGCTTGAGGTGGAATACTTAATATTTCACATTCCTTTAACATGAACATGGGAGAGAAGTGTGGAGGTCTGATTTTAGATAATATGCATCATTAAATAAATTTAACTTAAAGGGCCATTGGATTGTAACCCAGATTTTAAAGTAATCTGATCTCCACTGTAAGCAAAGTAGTTACATTTTAATAAAATTAGTCACAGAATACTTGCCAATATTATTTGACAATGAAAAACATGCTCAGCAATTTTATGTTATGCAGTGTGCCATAATAACACTTTAATTTTAAAAAAAATACTTTAAAACAGCCCTCTACTGCAATAAACTTTTTCCAGCTGAATGCATTGCACGGTAAATATGGGCTGAAGGAAGAATAACTCTTTAAAGGATATTATAGTCACTCTATTTTTCCCATACAATGTGGATTTATTTTAACTGCTTTCTACCAAAAGCTACAGTCATAGTTTGCCCAAATAATACTTCTAGGAATGGCCTCTCTGTGTGTATAGGGTAAACAATGCTAATGGTGTGCACAAAAAAAGTCAGCTGTCAGTTCAAAGGTCAATATCTCAAAAGGCTGCATCAAGTCACGATGTCATTGATTGTGCCAGTCAAAAACAAGGGTTACAAAGGCATAGTAACCACATCCCAATTAAGAGCAGCCCAAACAGATTAGCTTTCTGTTACACACTAGTTATGTTGTATACATGCTATGTAGCACCTATTTCAAATTAGTTATTATTATCAGCTATGACCATTTACAAGAAGGAATTTTCGTGGCAGAAAGAGGAAATAAGGGGGAAATAATAAGGAAGGAAATCTCACCATGCCTCGTATTAGTTGTATGACCACTGCCAGGGAGTTTCCTGTCAAGGGGACTGTGTTCTTTCATTATGTTCCAGTCAGCATCGCCTCTACTCAGTGGCCTCCATCCACAAAGGTCAGTCTCAAAATCACAAAAGGTGTAATTAGCTGTTGTAAGAGCAATAACAAGAGATCAACAAGTTGAATTTGATGCAGCAGTTTCATGCCACAACTATGACTATTTTTATTTAGATGTACTAAGAGTCTTAAAGAAGCACCAATATATTTCACTGTCAGATTATTCAAATGGACAAAAAGTTCTAGAATACAGGTAACAGATAAGGCAGATCTTTCCTTTCTTAAGCAAACTCAGAACCATGAAGCAAACTACCTGCAAGAGAACAAACTATATCATAGTAAACATGAGACCTGTACATAGGCTGATAGATTATGAAAGTAATGTTATATATGTTTTAAAGATGAATTGTACTGGAAACTTAATTATGAATGTGTGGGGGAAATCAAATGTATTTAGAGTTTAAAACACATGGAAAGTGAAGATGAATTAAGCTTTCACTTAATTTATTTTTGAAAATGAGATTTAAAATTATGAATTATTCAGATCTCCTAGAAATTTTTATTGCAAAGTAAAAGACCATTTTCTCAGTTGGTATGGATTAGACCAACTTAAATTTTATAACAATTTCACAGACTATTTCATTTATTGAGTACAAATAAATATTTTGATAAGAAAATTTTATACTCTGAGAAGTTTTTTTTCCTGGTCCAGAACAGCTTCCCAAAGCAATACACTTAACTCTTTGGGTCACTTACTGCAATTGCAACCATTACTTTAGAACTGTATTTTTCACTTTCTACTTTCATGGCACATTCATCTGATTGTATCAGCCTCAGACACCATCATATATATTACTCCACTTTTCATATTGTACAAAATCAAAATGAAATGCATCTTTCTTCGACCACTGTGGTAGCAAAGCTCTGTGGTAAAAGTCTCTCTGGAATAAAGAGGTTATTTGAGCAGTTAAATCTTAAGGTACAAAATAAATCACAAATATCAGTCTCTCTTATCTGGCTTCACTATATACAGTAAAATCTAATGGTGCATGCTTTTCTGTGCAATGCAGTATATTTAGTTAAACAAGAAACTTGGTTAACTTAGTTACAATTTCTTGTGCTTTTGACAAAGTATCTTTTAAATTAGGTTGCAGTTGCTAGTACATTAAGGTCCAGTATGCAAATTGATATCCAAGACTAAGCTGTTTTGCCGTTCAGTAATTAATATTATGTCTAGGCATTGTGCTTTCCTTAGCTAAGCAGTCTTGAGAGAACCAATGTGACACAAAAAGGCAAACATTCTTTGCTTAAACATCTCTTTCTTCTGGCCTACTAAACCCTGTGACAGATCTGCATAAGCAGCTGGCTGCAGTGTCTGCATAGTAATATCAAAAAAGACATAAATAAATGACTATGTAGGAACAAAATGAAGTTAAAATAATGGTTTATACATAAAACAGAAATCAAGATGGTACTAATGATAAGATCAAGAAGATATTTAGCATGGAAGTATTTTTTATTATTATTTGTTTTAGTTAATAATTTAATTTTGATTTGCTTTTAACTAATCACAATAAACACAACATCTTTTATGTGTTTAGACAAAGCCCATCACTGTCCTTGGTGTCCAACAGGAAGAAAGGTGTGAAATAATGATTTCTTACATTGGTAGTCACTAGCACAATTTCTTCTAACACTATAGATGTAGAAAGAAGTGTCCAAACATCAAATTTTGGGCTGAATAGATAAGCAGTGGGGAAAAAAACCCAAAAACAACCATGCACACACAGGAAGACACAATCCCAAATTGGTTTTGTTCAGTGATTTTTTCAGACTTTGTTGAAACATGAACACAATTATAAAGGTAGGAAGAACATTCATGGTGGTGCACTTTTAGGGTTTTTTTGTTGTTGTCATTGTTGGGGGTTTTTTTGGAGGGGGGCTGGGGAAGAAATAAAATATGATAATGTTGACCACATTTTAGATGCTACTTCTTTTTTTTTTAATTACACCTATCACTTAAAATTTAAAACGCTATACAAGTATCCAGTCCTGCAGAAACACTGGGCCAGTCACTCACCAAACCCAAGTGTTCCACCCTATGTAGTTTCTGGAAGTGATGCTTCATTTTTAAAAGTATAAATATGCTGGAGAATAGCTAGACACCAAATGTGAGTGAAACTCAGTTGTCCAAGTTAACAGTTTGATTTAAACTTTATCCCTACTGAATTCTAAAAACTTAAGAAGTGTTTGTAAATGTTTAATCAAGCTTGAAAGAAAAGTTCTGTGCTTTGGCTAAAACACAAATCCAAGTGAGACAGTTTCTCAGTGTGTTTTTTCATTGCTCAGACACCAATAAACCTTAAGAAATGTGCCTTTCCCATCAAACCAGTGCATGATATTTATTCTTCACAGCCTGTTTTCTACATTTTTATCTGAAACTTCAAGTGATTATAGATGATGCTTCACTTTCCATAGTTGGAAAAGATTCAATTGCATCACCTATAGTTTTTGAGCAGTCATACTATAGTTAAGTAAGCTTGACATAAGGCTCTTTTCTGACATATTATGTCCCTTCCTAATGCAACTTTTATCACCGGAGCTTATGTCTTTTATTTCACTAGGAAGATTTCACTGGATTCAAACTGCAGAAAGATTTTCAACATTTTGAATGGAAAACAATTCAGTGCTCTGGTTTGTACATTCATCTATTTATAATTCAGCAAAACAGAAAGGTAAATAGAAATGAAACAACAATGTGCTTTCGTTTTAATAACAAGCCAAATTTTTTTTCCATGTGGATATATCATCATATCTCAATTAATCAAGAAGTAAATTATTACACCAGTTCTACAAATATCAATGATGAAACCAGGAAAAAAAAATATTCCCCAAACACTTGAATTTCAAGAAAAAAGTGTAGCTTATGAAAGCCATAAATACACTGGAAAGATTTTTCAATTAATACAAACCATTTTCCACATATTTAAAAAAAAAAAAAAAGGAAAAGGAAGCAAAGCACATATTCCAAGAGCACTGGGAGGTAAAATGGGAATATTTTTTTCTTTGACTAGCTTACTCTATCCCAGCTTCTCATGATCCTCCCTGGGGGAAAACTAAAGTAGTTCTCTTAACTAGGCTGGGTTACTAGCAAATTAATATTCTTTCAGCATTGCTAGCCTGAAACTGCATGAAGGTTTTCAATCCTACTCTGGCAGTTCAATCGAATGAACACAACTGGGGACATTCAGTTAGTCTCTGCATCAGGTTGGTGTTTACCTGACTAAGACTATGGAATGAGAATTACTGTTACCCTCACTCACTGTGGCAGCACCCAAGCTTCTTTGGAATTTGGGGTATAAACTACCCGTATGGACAGCAACCAAAAAGGACAGTCATTTCTGGCTAACATTTAATGCAATTTTGGGAAAGGGAAGGGTTACACATTTACCTTCTTTCTGACTCTGTGCACTTTTCCTACCAGTGTGATTAGTTTTATTTATCTGGAATTCGTTAAATGATGCATACAGAGACATCGCAGATGACCACAGGTCATCTAGCCTGAACTTCCATATGTCATAAATCATTAAACAGATAACTCATAACTCCCTGAGGTGAGATGGCCTCATCTCCTGAAACTACTCAGTTACCTTGATTAGGGTTAAGAGGCATATGGTGTTCAGAGAATCTCATGTCAACCCTTGGTCTGCAGAGGTTCCACTGACTTTGAGCTAATGGTTCTGGTGAAACCCAAAGGCAATGACACACAATGCTTGTCAGCAATAAAATCTGTGAAAATAATATGGGTCTAGCTTGTTGTCCACATGCACATACAAGCTTGATGAACAGATATTGACAATTTCAGAACAATAATGTGTCACAGAAAACACGTAAATGTTTAGTAAAACAAATTTTTCCTACTAAAAAATGCTCTTTCTACTTTAAAATTGGATTGTAGTAAAAGGATTTGCAGCTGTACTCATCTGCTGTGAAAGGTTTCAAGGATTTGCAATTGTAAATTTCTGCACTGTAAATGAAATGCAGTAAAAGGTACATGGCTTTGAAATGATACAAGTTTCCTTCATCTTACATATTTTATATTCATAAATTATACAAATCCTATGAAAAGCTGAGAATATTTAAGCTAATACTAGAGAGGTTAAATTAAAAGCAGAAGAGGTAAAGACAGGTATTTTAAAAAAGCTTCTAATTAGGCTAAATGGAAGGTGATGCTCTTTCAGAAACAGCTGTAGGATGTCCCCTCCCTACAATAATTTCTGGCAATTTCCAGAAACTCTACTGTATCGAAGTGTGATATTACTTGAAAACAATTAATTTTTTTAAGGCTAGACTTTTTCTGAGTTGCTAGGATTGGTAGCTTCTGATTAATTTGTGATGTTTTTATATGTATTGTGGATGTTATGTATAAATAATGTAAAATAATAGTAGGTATAGTGTTTGAAATATGTTATTTTTCACAGTATTTAGTGCAAAACTTCCTTTATCTTTGGTAGGAAGTAAAGAAAAGGCATCAGCATGAAAGGGATCTTTATAGTCCTTTAAATGATGTAGGTACTGCATTTCACTTTCTGTTCTGAATATATTTACTAGGTTTTGATAGTTTGCTGTCAGTCACTGTGAAATAAATTTAGAAGTGATCACAAATAAGTGATATTCGAAAAGACATAATGAAAATGGAGAATTTAATATTAAAAACATTAATTTCATAATTTATCACTTCATTAGATTCATTGATTTCAACAAAGCTACTGAAATAAAGGTGTTTACTCGTGCATAAGACAAATTTCTACTTTTTGAGTCTTTTAAGTCTCATATACGTAAATATATATTTATATAAATGAGCAGAGATTAAACAGAAATATTAAGAAGCATTAGAAAACACATAGGTATTTGTTCTTGTGATAAATTGTGTTATTAAAATACCATTCATGCCAAGTAAACATGACCAAAGAGAGACATTATTTCTAACTTCCTTATTATAATGAAACAAAGAAATTCTTAAGAGAAGAGGGACGTTCTTCACATTGTTAAGTAGCAGTTGTCAGCCTGTGTTTTCATTCAGTACAGAGATGTCAGCTTTTTCAGTACATGAGAGTACTTCATCAAAGGAAACTACTGAGGATGTGTTCAAGGACAGATGCTAAAACACTGAATAAAAGCTAAAATGTGCATTATTGTACCAGATAGAAATTTTTACTGAAAATTAGTGTGACTGAATATAGTGCACTCTAAACATCACAGACAATTTCAAGATCTCGTGGAAAATGGATGTAATGGGAATAAAAGAGCAAAGGACAAAGATAAAGGAGGATTTTTTTCTTTACATCTCTTTTGTTCAAAATGTGGAAAGTGTTAGAAAGGTGAAACTTCTAAGCTGACTAAACCATTGAATAGCTAAATTCCACCATTAGGGTCCTCTTTCCTGAAAAGGAGTGTGTGAAGTATCCAAGACAATACTATCCATTAAAATAGACCAACTTTTAAAATGGTTATTGTTATTTTAAAGTTGGCTATTTTTTTTTACTTTAGAAAAGAACCTTTCTTCACTCTTTTTCAAGAGTCCAAGTATACTTTTGTGCTCTGCTCCACCAAAATGATACCTCTTTAACCTCTGACTACCCCAACACAGTGAAGCAAACAATCCCTATACCTCAGGTTCAGCTGAGTGTACTATTTTCTTTAAACTGAAGGGAGTTAGCGGAGAATCAGTCCGATAGGTAAACCCAAGTTAACTGCAGAGGCAGCAGCAAAGAGCAGAGCACTATGCAGAGCAATTGAAGAGGGTTTTGCACTGACCACCTGTCATCAGTCCTTGCCCCAGCACATGAACTCTGGAGACTCCACAAAGAACAGCGTTGAGACTCCCAGGTCATTCTGATTTTTCTTTCTTCTGCGCACTCTCCAGTTTCTCTGACCCATTCACATCAGCATGATGGAAGAAATATTCCCAAGAGACCCACTGTGATCTTTCTTTAAAATACTGACTATATCTAGGTAATTTGTTAGTCTTTTGGTCATCCAGTGCCAATGTCCAGTGTCTGAGGCACAGGGGTGTACCTGTAAGTACACAGTTAACAACTACCCTTCAACTGTGATAATTATTTTTCATCCTCTTTTTAAGCATTGAAATTATTCTTTTATATTCCTAGTCACTATTCACCACAATTCTCTCCCATTGTTATGAAGTGAGATGGCTAAATTGCTGAGAAATACAATCCAATTTTTAAAGTACAATTCAATCTCATTCCATTCCTCGTAAAGAACATAAGAGGACTCTCCACACTCCTACCAGCAAACACACAGAGCTAGCAGCATAGGGTCAAATCTTGTAAAAAAGGAAAAGAGATCTCCGAGGGAGACCCTGTAGACTTCAATGTTTATTTAGATTCTACCTAGAGATAAAACAGTGTATACCTTCCTATTTAAAATGTTGTTTCAGCATTTGCACGTATTACTTGTTTCAGAGATGATTCCCACAGGGTTATTTAAGTAATTGAAAAAAAATTTGAAGATTCAGATTGTGAGTTAAAAAAAAGCTCGTAGTCACAAATAGTTCCTAAAGTCTCATCAGCCAATTAGAAAATAAAACATTATCAGTGTTTTTCATCCAGCTATCTTGAGAAATACACGAAATTTTAATTGGTACCTCCCAGCAGCAATATATATCATCACCGATATCTTAAATAGGTGCAGAGTTTTTATCTGCAACATACGTTTAAGTGTTACTACCACAGGCAAATATGCATACAGATGTACATGCTATAAGGTTAATTTTAGAAGTCTCTAAAGTAGTTTTCACAGGAGACCTAAAATTATTCAGAATTATTATAGACATTTTCCAGTAATTTCAATTATTTTCTTTTAATTTTGTTTGTACAGTAGAAATTGTGGCTTCTAACCGAAGTTACCTTCAACTGCAAATATAATGAAGAAGATGTAGCTTCTGAACTGTGGCCCATTTGTGTGGTGAATTGTATCACCATGCAAATATCATGTCACTTAATGCATTTTCTGACAGTAACTCACAGAGAGTCTAAATTAGAAAACTGTTCTAACAACAAATCCCAAGGCAGATTTCATTCTCTAGCAATTTAGGGAAGTAGAGGTTATAAAAGTGCTATATAGGGAATACATACAAGTAAAAATATGCTAAATACTGCATTTAAGCAAATATTTAAAAAAATTACTATCTGGATCTAAAACGTAATGCTGAGGCCTGACAGAGAAACAGAAAGCAATGGGAAGAAGAAAAATACACAACAGAAAATGCTATGAACATTTTCACTAACCTGAAAGCAATTAAGTATTCTGGGGAAAAGTAGCCATAGAAATTAACAATATTTTTTCTAGTGATTTGTTATACAGAACTCTTTGGGTTTCACAATATTCTTCAGCACAGCGTTCTTCTAAAACAATGAGATTCACTTACAGCAGGCTGCTGGGTCCTCATCGCTGCCATCAGAACAATCTGGGTGGGAGTCACGGGCTAATCCAAGTGCTGTGGACTGCCCATCCCTGCAGGTGAATTCTTCCAAGGAGCAGAAACCTGGTGGCTCTGATGGTGCAATGTCCAAGAGCCGGATGTTATTCAGACAAATGAAACCTGCCCTGCTCTGGAGTGTTCCTTTAAACATAAGCTGTGGATTGTTACAGATAAAATATTTGTGTTAACAGACAACAAACTGATTTTTATTTATATAAAACAGTTCTAAGTTTAAAAAGCACTGCATACTTTCCATTACAAAAAATCTGAAATTTTGTATGACTATCTGAGGTTGAAATTTCCGAAAATTTTCAGCTAAAATGGTTTGATGAACTCCAAGAATGAAATTAAAAAAAAAAAAGCCTATTTTAAGGAAAAACTCGTAATCTCATAAGCATTTAGTTAAAAAGTTGTAATGTCTCTGTGCTTTAGAAAGGTGTCCTGAAATGTAATCTCCTAAAGACTCCATCTTCCTTTCTGAAGTCTCTTCATAACCTCATTTTGCAGATGCCCAAGAGAAAAATTTTCAGTTACACTCACAGGTGCATAAAATGGGCTGGGGACTGGTGTCCTCAGACACCGCTTGGCATAGCAGAGCCTAACAGCTCATACCTGTTTCATAACTTAAGATAAAATGGATGCACCCAGTCTCTGTAGTGAGATTGGTCTCTACTTGCTTGTAATCCTGGAGCTGTTCTGGGCACTGTCTGGGAGATGGCTGATTTGCTTGGGTCAAAACCTTGCTAAGGATCATGCTAATGTTTTAATTATATGGACTGTCACTCACCAATGTTGAGCCTGTGCCCTCACCTGGCTTATATTACTGCTATTGACTTAGAGAAATTCAAGCAGCATTTTTCTTTCTGACAGAGTTCCCTTGCTCTGAGCAGATTTAGGACAAGCTGATTTATGGCAATGAAATTTCAGATGAACACCTCTTGCTCCTGGCCATGGAGGAGCCCACCTCTGCTGGGCCTCAAAACAAGGAGATTACCCCACTTGTGCTCTCCAGGTTTCTTTTACCTGAGTTAAAGCAGCAAGCAGGATATCAAAAAGATGAAGACTGCAATGAAAGAAAGCACTGAAAAACAAGAACTGCAGGAATAAATAGGAATAAATAAAAGTGGAGTTGTGGGGTTTGACCAGCTGGAACATGACCATAGTGTGTCTCAGAAAGTATTTACATGCAAGAGTCAGAAAGCACAGTGTAAGAGTACTGGACAAAACAAAAGGAAATAGAACAGTCATTTTTTTGGGACATAAGCAGAAGGGTCTAGCATACTCCCCAAAGCCTGGGAATTAGATTGGAGTGAAATCTCAAGAGGCATTTTTCTTTCTAAACAATGAGAACGTTATATGTCGTTATCTTCCACTAGAGACAATTTCTTCACAATGACAAAAGCCTTCTAACACTCTGCATTCTCTATTGGTTCAAACAGCACAATGCTGTGCAGAAACCATGACACAGCCACATAATTAAAGATAATATCTTTCCTTTCCTAAGTACAAGTGATCCTTGCAGTCTTTGTACAAGAATACATAGTTTTGGCTCTCTACTTATATACATACAACTTCAGCAGGCTTTTTATTTATTTATTTAGTTAGTTAGTTACTATTTATTTGTTTATTTATTTTTAGATACTATAGATAGCCTAATTACACATCTGCTTGTTTATTCACACTTGTCCTTGTGTGAAAAGGAGAGGCGGGCAACAACATGCATTGAGAACCTACTAGCTTCTTGAAATGCATTCATTCTAACATCTGTTGAAACATCAATTCCTGCAGTAGGCTTAGTATTTGTCCTGTCACAGAGATTATATTTTCAACTGATTGTTGAAACAGTAAAATATGATGGTTATTTGCAGAATTTCAAAAAAAAATGTAAATTAAAAGCTACTTAAAATGAAAACTTGTAAATTAATATAAGAATTGAGTAGTTGCAAATTAACATTCTTCTCTATGCCTGTAAAGTCAAGGAGGAGGTATCCTCTCAATTAGTAGTTTACATAATTTCACTGAAATCCCGCAAAGATCATTTACGTAATCTCACACAATAGTATATTTATTTAAATGAGTTAATAACACCTGAGATGGACTCAGATGACTAACCAAGTCAGGTGAGATTTATATTCATTTTCTTCCATGTTATTAAAGACCAGCAGCTTCTGCATGCGATGCTTGTGTAGATGTTTTGTCGAGCTACAACCAGATATTTATTCATATTGAAGAAACAGCAAGATATTCAGGATGTATATAATTTTAGCAACTTTTTCATTTTCCTGGAAGCTCTATAAACAATAAAGTAAAGCATCTCCAAAAATTGAGCATGTACCTTTTTTCATTCATACCTTTAATTTTTCTAGTCCTCTTGGTAGCTGTATATTTACTTTGACCCATTCCTTCTTAGTCATGAGGTTGGTTTCCCATAAGACATATTCCTCCTGTAAAATGTAGAAAACAATGTTATAAAGATATTTTTTGTTCCTCTAGAAATTATCAAGCCCATTTTTTTTGTTCTTGATCTTTTCATATCCCAACCAAATGACCAATATATACAAAGTTGTTCTATATGAGAAAATAGAGCTTCGTATATTTGTTTGCAATCTTTGCACTGAGGTCTACGGGAGAGGGGGGAAACAAGACATGTTCACTGTTATTAAACAGACTAATATAGTTATCAGGAGTTGGTAGAATTAAAGTTAATTAATATGCAAATTAAGCCATGTTATTGCTGAATTTAACAATATCTTTCCACGGTGCTCTCTACATAAGTTTCCTGTTCATAAATAACTGCTTATATTAGGTTGTGTTAGATTTAGTTTTCTTAGAACTGAATTTGGGGTCTGTCAGTTGTGCTAAAACTTCTTTTTAAAATCTGTAAAGCAAGCACACAGAGTACAATCTGACAATTTCTAGTCATGTTCTGAGTTACCTTAATCCCTATTTTCACTCCACCTCCTAAGGAGTGGAGTGAAGACTGCATATTTAGCAAGACTGCTAAATATGGTAAGGTTGCCTTTATGCAAACACTCAAAGCCCTTTTGATTCAATAATCTGGCAAAAACAGCTTGTGCTCATCCTGCTTCTGGTCATGATCCTGTCTGGAACATACTTAGGCCAGTATAAAGAAAAGAAGGTAGCAGTTTGAACTTCATATACCTACACAAAATCTTTTCAAGAACAGTTTCAAAACAGACCAAAACCAGAAGGACAGAAAAAACTTCTGGAAAATTTAATATAGGCTATACATACAAACAGACTTACCATTACAGATATCAATATTGAGACTCCTTTTAGGAAATATTGGTCATAATTTTTCCACAAAAGATATTACAGAATTAGTGACAGTTCAGAAAAATATTCAAAGCAGAGTAAGGGAAAGGGAAAGTCCCTTGTATGGAGAGAAATTGAAAGTATAAAAACAATTCATCTTACAGGAGACTAATAAATGGGGTTATGATAGGAATGTGAAATGTTATCAATACTATGGACAAGGACAGTTATCTTCTTTCCTGTCTTGTAATATAAAAAAGAGGAGAAAGATGCTGTCTACTGCTTGATAGGCTGCGAGGTCTGTGCCAGCAGAATCACACTGATATGATTTGTGATGTGCAGCCAATTAAAGTTCTTTCCTTACCAGTCTTGTTCTGACATACTAACAACACTGGAAGATTAAATCTCTATTGAAAATACATTCAAAGATCGGAAAACTGCAAGAAAACTGCAAGACAGAGCCAAGGCAATACCCTTATTCCAAACACTAAATTACAGATGAGATCAAATTTGGATAAACCACATGACATATTTGATTTCAGAACTAAATTAAGTCAGCTGTGAGTTTCCACATAGGTATGGGATGTATTTGTCCACTTGTCCATGTAGCAGATATTCAGCAAAAGTCTTTCAATACTGAGAACACTTCATTCTGTGTAAAAGTTCATTTTCCTAAATAATTCAACTTCCAAAGGAAATCTATTAGCCTACAGTNAAACTGATGATGTGCTAGGAACCATACTGCATGGTAGGTAAAAACCATAGCCTCTGGTTAAGTGACTGTTTTAGCTACTGTATTCCCCCCACACCTACATATATGAACGCTCCAAACACATTTGTATACCCTTTGGAAATACTCTACATTTGCTGTGTCTTTCACTGTATGCACCTGGATACTATAACTTAGTTCACATTCAAATAACAGCTGAGATATCCAGCCCCATGACCATCTTTCTCCCAAATTCATTTTAATAAGAACAACTTGTAGCAGTAAACTTGATTTTTCTGTGCACGTTAGTATCCAGACCTTCTAAGGCAGTTTTTTACACTGAAGTCTTCTCAGATGTACCAAAATTTTAAACTGTCTATTGTTCCATGCAGCAGACTTTACCCTCTGATTTTATACAGCTCTAAGAAGCCAATATTATTATTTCCCTTCCTTACTATATTTCTCTGCAGTATTCATCCTGTTTGTCAGATTCTTCTACCTCTTTGGAACAAATAGGTTAACACCTCTAGCACATTCCTTGCATCACTAGCTTTCTTTCAAAATGTGGAAGGTATTGCTTTTCCAGTACTTTCCTTCAAGATTTATTTCAGTTATGCGGGGGAGCAGTTGCTAAAGATACTTTCACTCTATTCCCCGTATTGTGATATATTACTATTGATAAACAATTTTTGGTAAAACTAAAATGGGCAAGAATTGTTCCTTTTCCCAGCAATGTTTTTTTCTGAGATAACACTAGTCAGATTCAAAGGATGGAAAAGACTACCATGACTTTTGCTAAAATACTCCATTTCTGAAATAGACCTTTTTCTTTTTTTTTTTTTGACATTTCTTTACAGATACATGCACTACTGTGCAACTGCACCCATTATTTTGTTCCTGCTTCTCTCATTTCAGAGAGTAATTTGGAACAAAGATTTATCTGTTCCCCCACAATGATTAATGGATCAACTTTGACTTCTGTAAAGGAGTGTACTTGTGTGGTTTTTGCAAGTGCTGGTGAACACCCAGAAAAATTTTAATTCATTAGGGTACAATTATGATTGCACATATAAACATTAGTTGAAATTACCTTTTATTGTCTAACTTCCATCTGTTTTTTAAGCCGTACAAGATGTAAAGACAAAAGGAAGAAGTTCATTACTTAATGGAAGAAATAAAAAAGTAATGAATGGCAAATGATAGACTGAAGTTAACATTATCTTATTTGGTTTCAGTTTTCACAGAAAATTTTAAAATTTATCTGACAATTGATATTGTTGATTGTATGGACAGACTGGGGAACAAGACACTGGAGAATATTGCCAGGGAAAGGGATCTCAGGGTCCCTGAATATGAGTCAGCAGTGCCCTGGCAGCCAGGAGGGCCAACCGTGTCCTGAGGGCATCAGGCAAAGCATCGCCAGCCTGGCGAGGGAGGAGATTGTTCTGCTTTGCTCTGCACTGGGGCAGCCTCACCTTGAATATTGTGGCAGTTTTGGGCTCAGCAATATGAGAAAGACATTAAGCTGTTAGAGAGTGTCCAAAGGAGGGCAATGAAGATGGTGAAGGGCCTTGAGGGGAAGCCGTATGAGGAGTGGCTGAGGTCACTTGGTTTGTTCAGCCTGGAGAAGAGGAGACTGAGGGGAGACCTCACTGCAGTTACGACTCCCTTGTGAGGGGAAGAGGAGGGGCAGGCACCACTCTTCTCTGTGGTGACCAGTGACAGGACCTGAGGGAATGGCCTGAAGTTGTGTCAGGGGAGGTTTAGGTTGGATATTAGAAAAAGGTTCTTCCCCCAGAGGGTGGTTGGGCACTGGAACAGGCTCCCCAGGGAAGTGGTCACAGCACCAAGCCTGACAGAGTTCAAGAAGCACTTAGACAATGCTCTCAGGCTCATGGTGTGATTCTTGGGACTGTCCTGTGCAGGGCCAGGACTTGGACTCCAATGATCCTTATGTGTACCTTCCAATTCAGCATATTTATGATTCTATGAATATTTTATGTTAGTTGAACAGTTAATATTGCCAAAAGGGAATGCAAACAAGGCTGAAATAGAAGAATAATGTTACAAATATCTATAAGCCATTAAGTACTGAAACTGGAATGGAATCAGGAAGTGTTAAGTAATGGTTACATAATGAAGGGAATATCTCACTATCGGCAGCCAGCTCTGAGAACCTGAGGAGAATGTGCGGAAAACTAGAGAACTGGCACAACAAAGGACATATATTGCAGTTAAGGGAAAAATACAGACTGTGCAATTATAGCCAAGTTGCTGAACAACTCTTAAGACAATGAACAAATATACTTATGGCAATCTTGTAAGCAGCTAGAGAATTAGAAAGTGAGAAACCTACATTAGCTGCTTCTAATGAGGAGTGAGTTGCATTCAGTGAGTATAATGTTTGTGGGTTTTTTCATCAAAATAGACTTGAAAAAGTAGAGATTATTTCACTTAATAAAGACTTTTAACATAATGTCATAAGACATTCTTTTAAAAATGTGTAGATGAAATTACATGGGTGTACAAATAGAAATGTAAGATTATTTTAAAGAGGAGATGTCAATAGTTTTTTATCAAACTAAAATAAAATTATAATAGAGCTCTGCATAGCTCTGTTCCAGGTCCTGGTGTAATTATAGTGCTGACGAACTTACTGGAGAGTGTGGAGAGTGAAATGACAAATACATTTTAAAATAATATAGATAACACTAAATTGGGAGGAGTTACAAGAAATCTGAAGGACATCATTAGAATTTAAAATCATCTCAATATACAGAACCCAGTTTCAAACCAATAAGACAAAGTTCAAAGACACATGAATCACAGTTAAGAAAGAAAAATCAAATGGTCAAACAGTAGTCTTTAATGAAGAGCAACTTTGCCAAGCCAACGATAAAAGAAGAAAAGCTGCAGATTATAATGGACTGCAAGCTAAATGTAAGTAAACAATAGGTTTCTATTGACAAAAGGAGTACATTTTCCCTGTCCTTCTTAAACCCAAGAGCAATTTAGATTCTCTGTCTTACAGTTGATGACATAATATCTATATTAGACAATACGTTTGCTCCTTTGCTCTCTCTGTTGAAAGGGTGAGGAAGGCCAGGGATACATTTACAACATCTGTGGTGCTTGTTCTCTAAGAACAGTAGTAAAACTGTACATTAAGTGTAATCCAGTCTCCATTTGTGTCAGGCCTGTCAGTGCTGGGACTTAGCAAAAGTTATTCAAAGACAAGTGGTTCTGATCAATAAATACGGTAGTAGGATGTGCAGAGAAACTGCATGGAACATGCAATTGAGAAGTTATCTTGAATGACAGCCTCCAGGACAGCAGCTCTGTTGTCTTCCAGGGTCAGAATCAGCACTTGTCTTTCACTTCTGTTTCTCAATACTGGCTAGCTTTGAAGATTCGTTTCGTTTTCATAAACAATCTAATGATTTAGTAGCAAAATGTGCAAACTCCAACTCTCCCTTCTTTTCTGCTTAAGAAGTCTCAAATATGAGTCTATAAGGTTTTGTTTTTGAAACTATCAACAGAAGTTTCTTAATGTTGTTCTGGTAAATTTTGCATCAGCTTTAAATAACTTTATATGCAATAAAAACACTTCTTACTGAAGGCAAAATTAAATAACTAAAACATAAAAGGGCTAAGAGAATCTATGGAAACAGAATGGACTGACCTGATGTAATAACCACCAAAAATATTCTTCTTATGCTTTTTTAAGGACCTGTTTATAAATTAGTTGGTTCGATCTAGGCTCCTAGTTCTATGGGATCTCAAATATCAGTTTTCTTATGGTTTTGGCTCAAATAATTTGCTCTATTTTCAAGAAAAGAAAACTCTTAAATTGGGTCAACTGATCCTACTTAGGTGAACCACTAAAATCAGTATTCGGATTCTGTCTCGAGGTTGCCATGAGTGTCATACCTGGGAATTTATTGGCGAGTACTATGGCACAAATCTCCATGCATTCTGACCAGAACACTGATTATGTTACAATTCCCTGGTACAGTAATGGATCATCGAAAAATACAACTATTCCCTTTTATAAATGAAACACAGAAGAACCTGGAGCTGTTTTCATGAGTAGTCAGAGTCAGAAAGAAATAAATTATTTCCATTACCTGTTCCTATGTTTAGACCTCTTGGTAGTGTTACCCTTCCGGGTTTTTAGCATCTTATCTTTGTGAATGAAGTAGATATCTTTTTAAATACAAATGTATTGTTGGGTGATAAGAATTCAACTCCAACACCAAGATATGAGAGCCATTAACTTAATGAGACCAGCTCTATTGTTCTTGCTTTCATTAAGTAGCAGTACAAAGCATCAATATTAAGCTATTAAACCAGACTTTCAAAAGAGAACATCAGAAAGCCTCTACAAGGCAAGGGAGGTAAAAAAGATGGAAATAACATAGTTCAACTGGGATTTGTGTTTCAGTTTGACAAGGCTGTTTTATCTACTAATAGGTAAAAGAATAGGAAAATTACTTCTCTAAGACTTGGGCAAAACAAATCAAGTATCTAATCAAGAACTTTCCAGTTGTCCTGAGTCAACAACTTAATTTTTTTCTGTGTCTCCGTAGACAAAAGCACCTATTTTCATATTTCCAGAACAGGAAGAAGGCTAGAAAAGCTGTTACTATAGATTTTTCCCCTGAAATCCCCAATTTATTTAATTCAGTAATAGCTTGGGGGTGTCCTTGAAGTCTTATTGCAGAACATTCACCTATCAAATTAGTTTATGGCTGAGATGGCAAATACCCAGGCTTTGCAATTGCACAGATCAGTGGAACAGTACCAAGGTACTGTTTTGCACAAAATAATTCAGGGGGCAGGCATGTAGTAGCAGGTGTATCTTCTTCCATTTTGTCTAGTAACACCTGTGTTGCCATGCCTTTACCTTTTGGAAATGAATGCATGATTACCTGATTACCTGATTAATAAACAGTACTGCCTTGAGAACGCTGCTATCTGCCATGGAGTAATGAAACTGAAAATGGCAATTCTTGCTGGAGCAATGACACATGGAGTTGTTTAGATAAGCACTTTCATATAATGCATTGTCATTAGCTTCTAACCATTCAAAATGGCCTGAAAAATGAAAGAAGAGAAAGGTCACTTTTTCACAGAACATTCTTTTTTTTCTCAGTCTATGAAAATAAGGACTGCTTTCACATAATTAAACCATAGACCCATCCCAGCAAGAATTGAATTTGATCATCAGGCTGTTTATGTGACTTCGATGTCATCTAAGTGTTTCCTATTACAAAGATAGATCTTCATTTTACTCACAGATAGCCCCAGCAAGCAAAAATTGTATCAATTGGTAGTATCTCAAAGTTGTTACTTTGCATGTTAAAAGCTGTTAGAAGTCCCACATTCAGCTCAGCCTCCTTACATTCACAACCATTCAATTGTAACCTAATGACAAATATATATGGAAACTGGGCTTTCTTCCTACTTCCACTATGGTTTCCAGAAAATATGCTTTTTACACCAATACTTAAAAAATAATAAAGGCATTCTGCTTTATTGCTACAGGAGGCAGCCACATCTCCACCACGTAATCAAGGTCTTTACTTCTCAGCCAGAATTTCTGCAACAAAATGTTAGAAGAATATTGTCTTTCCATCTGAAGCAGAAAAGCAATTTGTGCTCTTCTTGACCTACTGCCCCTTATAAAAGCCTTCCTACTGAGATCTAAAAGAGTACTACATCCCCTCAACGGTGTCTTTTAGTTGTCAGAAATAAAAAGGCTAAATACTTTTTACTGAATATATCAGGTCTTTTTTCCCCCTGCTCCTGAGCCACTGAATGTTTGCTGCCTTCCGAAGCAACTATTAAAATAGTAAACAAGAACTGATTAAAGGTCTTAAGTCAGCAGTTTCTGTGTTCCTTTCTCTAAATAAAACTTATCTCAAATGCAGATATTGCACAATCTCAAGGTGAAGGGAGAAAGTGTCATTTCACAAGGAAAATGTTCATTATTATAAAGGACAACATTCTTTTCCTTTTGTTGCCAGTTTACTCTTTGTGTTAGGCCATGATTTACACTGAAAAACATGGTTGCAGTTTCACTGGAATTAAGCTTGCAATTACATGCCACACAAGCAAATCTCAAGGTATTATAGAGTATTATAGATTTATATTATAAATCTATTTATATTATAGATTTATAGTATAAACGAGTATTATAGATTTAACCCAA
>NW_016690239.1:1818003-1861565 GCF_001604755.1 Lepidothrix coronata | reverse complement strand
GTTTGACACATATCAACAAAGCATTTACACTTCTATACTTTCTTGTGCGTAAGAGAAATATGCAACAACATTAGAAGTTATGCTGCTGCTTCTTTGTCTAATTTCAGTGTTCTCCTATGTCATTATAAAACCAACCCAGTTTAGTTTCTGAGCCAAATGATAATTAACACTCTTTTCCCTTTTCATTTCAAATTCCTGAATCTTTATAAACAGGGCAAAGTGAAGCTGACATGGTTTTTAGAGGAGAAAGCAAGTGAACAGCGTTAGATAAACAGAACTTCTATGAAGCATCCAGAATGATTCTGTGTCCAAGAGGCATATTGAGTGTTCTTTAGAGAATTCACACAAGTATTGTGAGTGCTTCTTAGAGAAATTGAGGCCTAGTTTCAGAAATGAAGACTACAGAAACTGAAAATTGACTTTTTTATTTTTTTCCCTCTTCTCTATAGCCTGTAAAAGCAGAACAGTGGTCCCCTCTTCCAGGGATTTTTTTATTATTATTACTTTTGGACAACATTTATCAAGTAGTTTTCTAATGATTAAAGGTATTGGGAAGAGTTTTCTTTCATTTGTTGTAAACTTTGTACCTCTGTACCTTTCAGACCTTTAAGGTCTGAATTTCCCTCAGTGCAGACACTCCATAGCATATTACTGTGTTTATGCTCTGACCTTCTTTATGACTTGTTCTCTTAAATTTTCCCAACTTGCTCTTTCTGAAGTGCCAAACTTCCCCTTGTTTTTAAAGGCAGAACAGGTCTTTTATTTTCTCCACATGGCTGCTTAATCAAGTTTTAGCTAAACAGTCTTGTTTCTTTCAATTTTGAAGGAAAATTTTGTCTGTCGTAAGTAAAATCTTGGGAGTCCTGCAGAAAGATCAGCCACTGACTACACTGGCACTCAACTAAGAAGCAGAGCTTATGATTTACTGCTGAGGTGGCCCAGGATCATCTTAGAGCTGAGGTGGGCTGGTGAACCTGCCAGTATCCCGCTATGCTGAAAACTAAAAGCCTATAAATATTTAGCTAACTAATTCTATCTTAACCATATTCTGACTCAAATCTCATCACTCCCACTTAAATCCGTGGGATTTTTATTTCACAAATGACACAACTTTGAATCTGTGTTACTGGTTTTAGAGTAAATACCGAGCTTTCAGTTTAAACTGAGCCACTGAGTGGGACTTTTTCATTTCTGACAAGTTCTCTTCCCAAGCAGAAACCTGTTCAGTCTCTGAACCAAAGCCCTTCAACAATTCTCCCACTCAACCATTTAGAGGAAAAAAGAGCTCAAATTGTCATTGTTTCTACTCTTTGAAAGTGAATTTTCATGAACTCAGAAATCCTGGGTTAAATCTTTGAATAAAATAAAAGAAAAAGAGAGAGAAAAATGATAATGAAAAAGAATCACATAACCTAATGATGTCACTGTTTTTTCATGTTTTAACTTGAGTAAATTTTATCACTGGTTATCTGAAATGCTGGGTTTAAAAACTTGGCACTTCCTTTGATTTCTTTTTGCATCTTCATTTTTCTTATGCAAAGAATTTGTTTCACTAATTTTGCTATTAAAGAAATGTTACCCTAGATGTAGGAAACCAGCTTAATCCAATGTAAGCATGAACTATGGAAACTACACAGCATGCATGAAATATCAATAAAGAAAACAAGAAGAAAAAAGTATTTTCTGAACAGTATTGCAGGGGAATATAAAACCTCTGTAAGAACTTTTGACACTAGAGAAATTAAGAGAAAAAGTGATAGAGAAAGTGCCTACAACACTGGAGAAAAGCAATAAAGGAACAAAGAAAAAAAGTCATCCAAAGACAGAAAGTATTTTATTAAATTTAAGAACACCAGCAAAGGAGGATTATACAAAGACTCTAAGCAATCCTTTCTTTATATATAAAATTGTGTAGACCTTGACTTTATAATTTCATTTCTTACCTTTTTCTATTTATAGAAGCAAAACCTTTGATCAAAATCAGAAAATAAACCTTAGTCAAGCTCTATTTGCATTGCAAGTTTGAGACCTCAAGCATGGCATTTTTTCAGCTTGCATCCCATTTCTTTAGTTTTTAGAATTTTAGTTAATATTCAGCCTCTTCATTTATGCCTCAACAAATCTGCATGAATAGAAATACTGAATGTATTGAGAGGCAAGCAGTCACAGTTCATATTTTTCAATACTTTGCAATGTTAACGATGAATTAAATTCTATGTGTTGTTTTGACACTTGTTTCTTCTCATATTTTACTTTTTCCTTGATGACAAGGAAACACAGTGTCCCCAAGCAGCTGTTTGTTTTACAGATTCAGCCTACTCAGGTACCTGTGCATATTCATACAATAATGCCCAAGCACCTATAGAGCCAACATTTTCAGATATGTTCTGTTTCTATAGACATTGCTGGTCTAGTCCTAGACCTAGTCCTGTGAAAGCCACTTACAGAATTTCAGTATCTTTTCTGTTAGCACAATATTGCCATAAAAAGGAAATCCATACCCGTTACTAGCCCTTGAGGTGTTGTGTTAAAGTATGGCACAGATTAAACACCTTTCAGAGAAATGTTTCAGATAAAATTAAATTAAAAGTCTAATTGGAAATTGGAAGGTGGTGTGACTTTTTTTCCTCATATTTAAAGAGGAAAAGAAAAAAGTCTGCTTGACTACTCTATATGCTCTCTATTGTACATACATGCAAAAATTCATCTTAACAGTGTATACGCTCAGGCACTTTTGCCTGCTATTCCATTATAACTTGATTTACAGTTACTCGACTGTGTTGAAATGAATGCTAAAATTTATTTTAGAAATCTTTCTATAATAAAAACAATATCTAGCATTTGTTCTGCTTCTATCACTGAGATGCGATCCATTTCTGTGGGTTCAAAGTTCAAGCAGTTATCTCCTCACTATCAGTCCTTCAAAGCTACATCACAAATTATACTGTTACAACTAGCCCCACTTAACCCCTCGGACGGCAGTCTCAGTAGACAAGCAAAACACTCACCTGGCAAGATGATTCTATTTCACATTAGAACACTTAGAGATTTACATCCATTAAGCTTTCAAAACACGCACTACACAGTTCAAAAACAAGAGATGCTCTTTACTTCTGAAAATTGCAACTGGACAAATTTTAGTGACAAATTTTACTTTAAAAAAAGAGTAAGAAACTATTTTGTATAATAATTGTTTCTTTACAGTTCCCCTAATGAAAGGTTTAAGATGAAATTCCTGACTATATGTTCAGAGTAGTACTACACAAGTAAAACTGCCAAGTATCAAAATCAGAACAAAATAGAAAAAAAACCACAGCCAGGGACTTGGCTTAAGTGGATTTAATTTCATTTCGCCAAATTCTTACACAGTTCTTGTAAAGAGAATTAACTGGATAATAAATCAGTTATTGGATTATACTGGAATTCTTACATTAAAATGTTTCATGAATACTTGAAAATATTAATTAATTCTTATGTTAAAATATTTCATGTTTTACCAGCATGTATGTTCACGGTACTCTTACCAAATGGCCAAATCAAAAGCTAATTTAAATATGAAATGCATACAATTACTTTTTGTAGTTTTGTTCTGTTTCAGTATTGGGTCACAATCTTGCCCTAAAAAGCACCCTATTTTTCATAACAGCTAGTAATTTTGAATTAACTTTAATTCCTACCTTCAGTATTGTTGCTCCAATCCTTCAGGAGGGAACAGGAGGCAATCTTGTGCTCAGCTTGCAGCCGTGCCCACTGAGAAGGCTCAGCCAGCTGGTCAGAATGCCACTCACATATGTCAAGCTCAAAACTGGAAATCTGTGGTGCTTAAAGACAAAAAAAAGCTATCACTTAACTTGTTAAGTCATTATTTATGAACCTATTTCCCATTAGAAACACACACTTATTAAACTACTCGACAACATTTCTGCCTCTTCAAAAGGTTACTTCAAAAGTATTGTGTACCCCTGTTTGCTCTCCAGTATTTCAGGCTGCCATCTTTAACAATACCATTCTAAAAAATCATTCCCTCATGATGAATGTTTCCTTCAAAGCAATGGAGTGCTATTTATGTTAGCCACTCATCGCAACCTTCGTGAATTCACTTCCGCAGAGAGAGTTGCCAGGTAACATAAAAAATGACATGTCATAATAAGAAATACCTATTTACTTTTCTAGATGATAGCTACATAAAAATTACTTCTAACTGAGAGGTTTAACTCAGCAGCTTCTCCAAACTACTTGTAAAAGAATGCTTCTCTTTAGAGAACAAAAGTTTCTGAATACATTAACACATATTTTCCAGAATTTTTTTTAAGGGCACATCATGCCTGACTAGTTGCCTTCAACAGTGGCCAGGATTTTAAGCAGGATTGCACTATGATGATGGATGTATCATTTTTTAATCATAGCATCACAGAATCTGCTAGGTTGGAAAAGATCTCTGAGATCATCAAGTCCAATCTATTATCCAACACCACCTTGCCAACTAGACCATAGCATTAAGTACCACATCCAGTTTTTTCTGAAACACCTCCAGGGACAGTGCACCACCACCTCCCTCGGCAGCCCATTCCAGTGCCCAATCACTCTCTCTGTGAAGAACTTCTTCCTAATGTCCAACCTAAACCTCCCCTGATGCACCTTAAGACTGTGTCCTCTTGTCCTGTCACTGGTTGCCTGGGAGAAGAGACCTAACCCCACCCGGCTGCAGCTTCTTTTCATGTTAGTTGCAGAGTGTGATAAGGTCTCCCTTGATATTCCTCTAATATTATTGCGGGGGAAAGATAATCTCCTGGTTAAGGCAGACTTTTAAATAGCAATTGGGGTATCTCAGAGAAAACATAGAGATTCCTGATTGCATGGAGAAAACAATTTCAGATCACTACAGATAGACGCTACTTCATCTCAGAGAGACAGTATTATTCACATTACTGAAATCTCAGTGAGATGGCCTGTCCAGGTAGTGCTACAAACTTTTCATTTCTTCCTTGTTCCAGTGATGCATAAATATGCACTTTTTTCAAACCATGTGTATTATGTGAGGAACATGGAAAATTCCATGAGGGAAAAGGATGGATTCTGTTAAATTTCAACATTTAAAAAAAAGTTGCAAGTAAAGTCAAAAGGAATCAAGTTCTTTAAACACTTTTGAATTATTAATACAAAATATTTGTACTCATTCTGCATTTTTTCACTTTAGTTTTAAACATTTTTGATGTTTTGGGGTTTTTTTTGACAAAATACCCATTTTTCCAGCTCTTAATTCCACAGCATGTCAGACAACAGTAAGATTAGTATTTTGGATTTTCTGACTCCCATCCCTGTAGCAGTTCATCTCAAAGACCTGCGTCTGTAATATTAAAAGCTACATCTTTGCAGGATTAGAATTAACAACGGAATTAAGTCTGAGATTTTGTCACTTGAAGTATTCATACTGGATTTTTTTAAAAATTTATGCATTATAAGTAATACATATATAATTACTTCAGTTTTCCTGAGAAACAACACAACTTTGCAGAGAAGCTGTGTAACTTCTGTATAACAAGTGACTTAAGGAGGACTAAAGCCTCCTACTCCCTCATAGCATTCCACTTTCATGCCTTAGAGCTCTTGGCTTTCATTTCTTTGGAGAGATCAGAGGAACAGTCTTAATGGGGTTCTTGACATTCATAATTCTTATGGGGTTGAGAGGGAGTTCAGCAGAACAGCCACTTAGATAAGAATATGAGGCCTTTGAACAGAAGGTCTACTAAAGGTATAATTAAAGATTTCGTGTTAGGTATGTTTCAGAAAATAACTTTAACATTTTCTGTTTGACAGCTATTTTTTTCTGCAGTCCATACACAGATGTATAAAAAAGAACTATGGGGTCTTTGAGTGATAACAAGCTATTTGGCAGCTGTTGGGAAAACTACGAACTGTAGAGTATCTTCTATTAAAATACTGAAGATAGAGTTTTGGTTGTATTTTTTAAAATGCATTAAGTTTAGTCTTTAGTGGTACTGGACAACAGACTGAAGGGGAATGGTTTGGGAGATGGGAGGAATAGAAGTGAAGAAAAGACTTCAAGTATAATGAAATTACATTTATATTTAACTATCACGGTTTTTACGAAGAAAGTCCTGACGGCACAAAAATTTAAGATATTTTACTCATGGACCTAAAAGCATAGTCATACTAATGAATAAAAATGCACAGGTTATCTCTTACATGCATTTATACTGAGATTAAAAATCATGAAGCGTACATTAAAAATGCAAGTTTTAACTAGGAATTTCATGCAATTGAAGTGGTCTTCATTAAAAGTCTACTTATCTAGACATTCCAAAAGGACTAGAGAAAAAATTATTCCAAATTCAGCCAACCATTAGTCTGACCTTTTGTTTTAATTACTGGAAAATGTTCAGTAGTAACATTCCTCTCTCGGGGACAAAATTAAGATCCTTTGACCCTGGTTTTGGCTGCTGTGAGCCATTTAAAAGTCACCTAATGAAGCTGACTTTTCTATTGGGGAAACGCAGGATAAGAACTGGCTCTTATTAGAATATTCTTGATGTACTTAACAATGCAGCAGCTCAATCTGTAAGCCACAATATACAGTTTAACACCTGCCATGTAATGTAAGATTAAGACCTGGATTTATAACTTCTGGTGAGTACCTGTATTTCTGTTTCCCTTTTTTTCCCTCCATCTCTTTGAGACAGTATTTCATCTCTATAGCTGATTATTTTTTTTTTAATTTTTGTTTGCTTTAGGAACTTTGTTTATGAAAAAATTCAATATATTTTTACAGACAGATCTATATCCTCCTGCAGGAACTGGTTAAACAATTACATAGGTCACTAGAATTTAGCAATGTAGGAGTTTTTTTCTGTTTTATATCACCATTTTACCTGCAGAAATCCTCCAAGGAAAAAAAAGAAGTTGGGGAAAAAAATTCACATCTGTCCTCTTTACATTGGAGGCAGATTTCAAATTCCATTTCAAATTAATTTTTTTCAGGCTAAGTGCACTGTACTCTTTTCTTAGTTCCTAGACAAGCATGCCTGAAGTTTTAAATTAACATCCTTGGTTATTTAAGTAATACAGCTGAAAAACGTCTACAAAGCAGAAAAGCAAGATGTGCTCTGGCATGAAAATATATTTATATAACATTTACTTCTATATCTCTCCGCTGCAACACGGAGAAACTGACATGATCAAGTTTAGTTACACAAAACTTCATTTCCCTAATATAGACCCCCTTTGAGATAAATATGTATGCCTGCCTGCACCACTAAATCAAGACTTGTATCTTGCTCTTAGTGTGATCTCCCTGCAATTGCTTATTTCTCTAACATGCTAATAACCATGTGCATCTCTTTTCAATATTTTTTTTCCTACTGGGAAATATGGAGAGCATTATTTTGGATTACAGTGAACACAAACCTAATCACATAACCTAGTTTGGTCTGTGTCAAACGCTGCTTCCATACCTGAAGTTAAGTTTGAAGTCTGAACCCCCAGTGCCTGTGCTAAGAATAAGAGGAAGAAAAACAAAAGAGGTGTTTTGACTGTGCTCAACTGAGGATGTGACATGGGTGCACAGGGCAACACTCTTGTGCAATACGGCACAGCAAGCAATTTAATTTATGCTAGGATGGGTAGTATTCCTTTCCCATGAAAATACATTGGGTTGAAAGAGAAATAGGAAATGTTTTGCTAAAGAATCCTGACACGCAGAGATGCTCTGACTGGAGACATGACTGGCCTGACATTACAACTCCTGGGGGTAGCAGAGCAGAACAACACAGCCGCTCTGCACAGCTGAGGATCAGGACCTCCACGCGTTTAGAAATATACACAAGTGCCTTGGGAATCTCCCTAAAGTCAGCCCCAAAGCTGGCTGAACACATCAATTCTTCGGCCAAAAACAGTAGACCTTTTCTGCCCACTGAGCCCTATATTTATACTGTATCAGATTTCTTAAAGTATTTATTGTCTTTCTTTGTAACTGTGTTTAAATGTGAAAAGACAGATGATTGTTTAGGGAAATAAAAATGAGCCAGATGAAAACACTTTTGGAGTTTAGAAAGCCTTTGAATAGCAAAAGGATTTCCATTGTGTTTTCTAAGGAAATCTAAGGAAATCCAAGGAAAAGACAAAGTAAAACGACCTGTCTCCTGAAAAAACAGGTAATCTTACCATATGCCAGGGAACATCCTTCACTGAAAGTAATATCATCAATGGCAACAGTTTCATCTTGTCTCTGGGTCTCCACCATCCCCCAAAAGATAACCTAAAGAGATCAACAGCAAATCAACAAGAAATCGAATTTACCAGTGTCATGGACAAGATGAAACACCTCACAACATGCCGGTCTAGTCTATGGAGTTTCTGTTGGAATTATGAGAACTTAAATCCCACACTTAACAATTTTTGAGGATTACCATCCTGGCTTTTTCACACTTATGTGGCTCATCAGCACAGATATATATACTAATTGTCTTACTCAATATTGAAGTAGCTTTTAACAAGAAGGATTTGAAAATCACAATAAAATGCCTTAAATCAAAGCAAGAATAGTGATGGTTAAAGATTAAAACACAAATAATTTTGTGTTTTATCTAGCTACTATTCCACCAGGGGCTGGAAATGTGAACATTTTCTGGTTGGTTTCATAATTTATCAGAGACCTGGAGCAAAGACAATCAACAAATACCATTAGTCAGATGCCTTTCATCAAGTTTTTAGCCAAAACAAACTGTGAGGAGTACTTGATCAACAGTTATTCTGCTCTAATGTTACAACAGTGATTTTTTTTCTGCCCCTAAAAAAAATCTTCTCTACACAAGTTGTTACAAATATCTTATATTTCATCTTAAGGGCAGATTTTAATCTGCATTTGTAAATGCACAGACTACTACAGGTTTTCTGCAGTGGTGTACAAGGGGAACTGGCTGATCAACCACAGTCCTTGGGAAGACCCAACAAAAAGCACACCAATCAAAATAACCAAAAAAAAAAATCAATCTTATGGATAACATTCCTTAAATTATTCCCTAGGCAAACCTTGGGATGTCGTAGCTCCAGGATTTTCCGTAGTCTTGGCTGGGTGTACATTTTAGCTCTTAATAGTGAATGCACAGTGTCAGCAATATTTTTTCAGATATTACCTTGAAAGTTCAGCAACCATTTTCTGCATAGTTTAACAGATTGTGGCAGAAAACATGTATTTATTCTGTAAATTGCAAAGAATACAGTATTTCACTGTACAAGATGATACAACTTATCTAAGGATATGACCGTTATGTTAAAAGTTTTTTTTTCATAATTATTTGCCATAGAAACTTTAATGATCAACATTTTATCTTGAAAAATTCCACAGACATCCCTGTAGGCTGAACATCTTGTCATATAAAAAGAAAAAGTGCAAAAGGGCAAGTGAATTGTATCCACTTGTATGACAGTGATGTCTTGCAAATTTTCACTGGAGCAAAAATGTGCAAAGAAGAAATTTTGCTCAGACTCTAGGTTTGGTGAGGTGCTGAGCTGTATTTCTTAAGCCAATTGTAATGATTACTGCAGTAAGTTTGACACAGGCCTTTTTAAAGCTGGAGTGCTCATATATCGAACAGCAACTTTGATACTTGTGTTAAGTACAGTAAGGTTTGAGCAGGTGAGTATTACTTCAAAAATTCAGAATCCTGTTGGATGCTTTAGCACAATATGCAAGTCAAGTAATTATGTTACTCATATGGTTTATTGAAATGAGCTCATGCTTCCATGCCTTCAGGCTTGTATGCTAAGCAACTTCACAGTAACTGCTGTAGAAGGAAAGCCCTCTCATTTTCTTTGCTCCCCACATTCTCACCAGTATTATGCACAACAGTGAGTATACATCATCTACAATATTATAGCCTTAAGTTACATTTACTGTACTAATGTTTTTTGTAAATGCACATGTAAAAACATTTAAATAGCCTACGACATTTGCATTGCGAAACACCCCTATAAAACTATCTTACAGTATAAAATTCTTATATAAATGAAACCTTGAATTTATCAGTACAGTTAGACTGAGGCTAAGGGAATACTGCATTGAAAGTTAAGATCACAAGTATATCACCTCTAAGGGTTGATAGATAATTATGACTCAAAGAGACCAATTGTTTCGTTTAAGACACATGCACAGTTTAAGCAAATTTTGGTATTAGTTTTAACACCACTGAGAGATAAGAACAAGCAATATTTTTTAATGCTAAGTAGGATTTTCCAAATGGCTTTTCTCTTATTTACCTCATGATAATGCTTTCTTTCCATTTACAAAATATTTAGTTTTAACCTATTAAAAAAGACACACAATTCAGAAACCATTTAACAAGTGTCATTTACAGTAACTTCAGTTTACTAACCTCAAACTTCTTGGTGCTATTGATTGTTATGGTATTTGCTTTCCACTGACTTTGTAGTTCTCTTGAAACTTGCCAGATACTTGTAACAGTATCTTCAGAGTGCTTTTGAAGTCCCACCATCAATGTTCCACTCATTTGACTGACCCAGTAATGAAATCTAATCTAAGACAAAAAAGGGTCTGATTATTCCAGGGAAATACTATGATAAACAACGTAATACGAAGACTATGCACCACAATACCTGGCAGACACGTTCTTCATCAGTTGGAAGGAAAACATTTGTCCTTAAAGTTGCAGAAGAGGACTGCATTTCAGGGGACAATGAGAGGAAATAAGCTATTAAAAAAAAAAAAAAGGAAAACTTAGAAGCTTGGGAAAAAAACCTAAAAACAATAAAACAAGAAGAGGCACACATACAGGTATAAATTAATAACCAAAAAGCCACCTAGATTTTTTTCCCCAGAAAATATTAACAGTTGCAGCCATTGTGTGCCAAGCTTTTTTCATGTTAAATATAGTTTATTAATTAATTAATTAATTAATTAATTAATTTATTTATTTATTTATTTATTTATTTATTATTGTTATGTTCCATGTTCCAGCTAAAATTTTAAGTAAGGTTCCAAAATACTTCATTTGCTGCATGCATACTCAACTTTGAAGTGCAAAATTTTGGGACAAAGGGAGACTAACTCAGCAAGCTGATCAAAGACTTTAAATCCCAATTACTGAATAGATTACATATTCCATGCCTAAACATCAAACTGCTGAAACTAACTATACAGTTTAATCATAGATTTATCATGACAGTTCAAGTCTTTAAGGAGATGGTGGAAAACGGGAGAGGAGACTGTGGTGATCTTACAAGTTCTGCATATGTTCAGATAGGTGGTTTTTGGCTGTTCAGAAAATTGCCTCACTGCAAAGAGGAGGTTGTGGTATCCCTGTACACACTCCCAATATACACAATTTTCTTGGGAATTTCAAAGCTAACATTAAAAATACCGTTACCTTTCCATTTATAAAACAAGTCTTTGCTTCCCTTGAAAGTGTAACAGATTAATAAGAGTCAGTAAAATATGGCTATTGCCATACCTTTTGACTGATCATGTCTCTTCCTGACAATACTGGTTTAGATCTTATAAAAGATGGAAGGCAACCATCCTATTTTAGGATAATAAATACAGCTAGTCAAAATTTGGCTCTTTCTGAACACAAAGATTTCAGAGATGTTAGATGTTAAAGGATGCAAGGGGGAAAATAAAGAATAAAAAAATGCTCAATCTCCTTTTTAATTTGTTTTTTTCCTTTCCCTTCTCTCCTCCTTCCCAAACTCCAAGCAATGTCAAGTAAACTGTTATTCTCTGACATTAACATGTAAATGAAAGGAGGAAGATGAAGGAGGAAAAAAGCCAAGTGGTCCCCAAGGAATAAAAAAAAGTCCTAAAAATAAAGATTATTACAGAAACCAGATATCAATGTCGGAACATCTAAACACTTCATTTATTAAATCACCTGTCTTGACCTTTCGTCCTTGTATGCAACTGGAAAGTCACTGACCAAGCACCACAAGCCTAACTCAGTGCTGGAGCCATCTGAGAATCCCCCACAGAAAAGCATTTTTTAGCCTGCTACCAGAGCAATGGCCATGCTCCACCCAGGTTTTAGACCTTTTGTGACTGCTCAGGCAGCACTTTCAGAGCCTGCCAGCTGCAAGGATATTCTTCCTACCCACAACAGATGGCTTGGTGCCTCTGCAGAGCCCTGTCCCTGACTCCAATCTGTTCCACTGGATGTTAACTTCCATAAATTTTTGAAATTTTTCTTTTAGTTGCCTAAAGATAAATGTATCTAAGACTCAAAAACTTATTTTTCACCTGCCACAGGAATTTTAAGTTTTACACAAATGGGAGAGAAATAATAATTTTAAGAATTTCTTTGAATAGTGATTTCACATTAGACCTCTGCATAGATAAGAATTTCATTTAGTAAAAACAGGTTGTGTCTTATTTTTTTTTTAAACGGTTGTCATTGGTCTGTTCAACTACCTTTTCAGTGAAAAAAAAAGAATCATGAGAGACAGCACTAAAAAACCATGTTGGGTTCTAGTAAATTATTAAATAAATCTTCAAAGGAGTTACATCTACCAAGTGATCTTTGCTCTTCTGCTAACGCACATGTATTATTCTGATGTCAGGAACTCTTCCCTTTAACACTCTACCGTAGAGCACACTCTGCTCAGTTGTCACCACACAGAATCATTTCCAGGTTTTAAGCAGGAACCAACATAAAACTGATTACATAATCTCTTGAGTAGCCAGCCATGGAAAAACTCAACTAACTGCCATAAGAATATAATTATTTCCTAGGTGATTAGCACTGGCAGTCAGGCAATGAAAGTACAGTTTAGGCATTCTCTAGGTAGAAAAACAAATTAACTAAATGCATTTAAATCTCCTTAGTCATTCAGTTCACATATCTGAGTGTACAGCCTCTTGAAAGCCGAAAAGGTACAAGTATTTGAACTTTCTTTTACCTGAATAAAATAACTTAGATTAACATGGCTACCACACAATTCAGACTTGGAAGATACAACAGCCACTGAGTGCCCAAAACAAGTAAATATAACTGAACTGTTCAAGTGACTAAGCAGTTTGCTTTGTCTGTAACAAACCCTTTGGGTTGATGATTCTCAATATTTTGTTGGCTTTTGCTGTCTACAAAAGTTAAATTTTCTGCTCCCCACCAGTTCTTTGCAAGATAAGGTAACCTTTTTTATGGTTATAACCAAGAGTATCTTTCTGGTCTTCACTACATCCTGATATGGTGTGTGCTACCAATCATGCACAAATCCTAGAAACTTCAACTAGAGCAAGACTGTTGCCTGGTTAACCAATTTTGATTCTAGCCAAGAGTTTGCTGTATTTGTATTCCCTGGTAATTTTGTACCTTTATTTTTTTAATTGTGCTTCTTGATGAGAAGAGCTGTTATTATTTTAAAGATAAATTATTTCACAATTTACATACTTGAAATAAAGCTTACATTTATGAAAATATTTGGTAGTTGCTCAAATTTTTTTGCCAACATCTGTTTAAATCAATATTTATTTAAGAGTAGCCTTATTTTCAGAAGCAAAGTGCACAGAGCAGGATGTGCTTGAGTGCTACACTCAAATAAAACCTGAAGTTGTTAAAAAGCACATCACATGTATAAAGTTTCCTAATTACAAAGCATCATGAGAACTGTCCACTTGCAAGAAAAGGTAGAGTGGGGTTTTTTGCTGATGTTTTTCGGTGAGAATAATTTAAAGTTTTATTCCATTTTCATCTGCTTATTTCTAAGCAAGTGTTCCAGATGTTAATCTTGAAACCACCAGCTCATGCTCATCATTACATGGAACTTCTACCTGTTTGGTAGCTTATGCAAAGTGTAGGAGGTGCTGCTTTCTTTAGAACGGCACAGATTTCCAGACTCCCAGATAAGCACAGTTTGGAAGAGAGGTGTAAAACACCTGGGCTAATCAGTCTCACAACACTTGCATCCCACATAGTTATGTGCTTATACACTCCCAACACTGCCTTCAGGTGCTTGCACTGAGGGCTGTCACAGCACTGCTTGTACCCAGGAGAAGTGAGAGGGAGCAGATGGAAAGGAAGGGAAGGAGAATAACAGAAAATATGGAGAAGAGAACTAAACAGTTATTAGTTCAACCAGCTCACCCCTTTACCATGAGATCAGAAGTCCCCATCTATTCTTTCCCTACTTCCTTGCTTGCTTACAAACAAGCCTTCCAACAGCTTTGGAAAGCAGGAGAAGGCTTGCTGCAGCTAAAAAAGTGGCTTGACTTAGCTAAAAAGTTATGAAGAAAATCATGTATAACAGAAGGAAGAAGACAGGTTTCAGAAAGCAGGATTAACCTGGCAATAGGAAAAGTATAAGGGATATATTTTATCTGAGGACAGAGAAAAGGAATTAGTTGAGAGACAGTCTTTGAGGCAAAATGGAATTGGAATAAGATCTAGAAAAAAACTGGCTCAAACAGGCTATCAAAGCTTACCCTGTCCCCAGACACAAAGCCATCTTCTCTCAAAACATTTGGAGCATTAGCCACAGATAATAGATCCACTCACTCCAGGCATTCACCAATCCAAGAAAAACTGAAAATACGTCTTAACATTTCTAAACTTTGCAATGATCAAGACTGACTTTATCACCTCATATCTCCAAAACAGGTAAAGATTACTCAGGTAGATAAACACTACCCTTGTAACTGATTACTTGCTCCTCTATGATAACAAGAATTGCTAAAGGGAATATTGGTTTTTTTGTAGGTTTGGTTTTTGTTTTGTTTTGTTTTGTTTTGTTTTGTTTTGTTTTTTTTAGTTCTAGGTCTTTGCAATTGCAACCACCTAAAAACCTAGACACAAGTCCTCAGAAAACATGTGGCAGAATACAATTGAACTATCAATAAAGTAGCAAAAATAAGTAAATTGAACAGAAAACTATATAATTTGTAAGAGTCCATGGTTTCTGCAAAGAACATGAGGATTCTTACTGCTCTCATTCCCACTGTGGTCAGAGTATGGTGGTCCTATGCCAGATTGACCATTTCTTCTTATCCATCCAGGCTGTAAATTAAATTCACGAAGAGCTCTGCATAGATTGGTTTCAAAATCACACTTGTCACAGGAGAAACCTGAATTGAAGCAAACAAACAAAAAATTAAAAGCTCAAAAACAGAAGCAAAAGGATATGTTTTCACCATTACATGCTTTCTAATTAGCACACAGGAAAATTCCGAACAGACTCCTGTAAAAAAGCAAGAAACCCCAGAATTTTTAAATCATGAACAAGGAGAAACAGGGCAGTGGAAGTGAGATGAGAGAGAAGAAACACCGAAAAAAAAACCAAAACAGACCACCAAGCCCTCCTTTCACCAAACCAAATCCAAACTAGTCTCCTTATATTATATTACTATAACATATATTTTTTTCTTCACATATATGTGTGCAGCTACTTATTTGCAGGAAATTCTCCAAGATAGTATGGTTTATATGCAGAGGCTATTTTTAAAATACACTGCAGCTATCACATGAAGAATTTCAGTATGTCCTCTGTTTGTCCAGGGTTCATACATAGAAAAACAAAGACTTAACACCAGGAAATAATCAGACAGCAAAAATATTTTTTTTCTATTCCACTAACAACAGAAAGGTGAGACTCATCATATGACATACTCCAAAGTTTGCCAGTGTTCATAATCTTTAGAGAGTTGCTGTATTAAATTAGGAACCATATCATTTAGAGAAGAGTTGAGATGAGTCCTCAGAATGACATAGTCTCCCCACTTGCCTTTCCTCTGCCTTATTTCTTGCAGTGCATGTAGCAACGTGGTAAAGATGGATAATTTTTCCCCCGTCCACATTCCTTTGTAGGGCAGCATATGTTAGAAAAGGAAGGCAGGACATGTCTTTCTGGAACAGACCCCAGTCTGTTGTACCAGTTCATTCAGGAAAATTGAGGAGAGTATGCAACCAGATAAATAATTGCTTACTGGGATTGAGGGACAGAGGTTTGTTTCTGCGTGGGTGTCAGATAGCCCTTTATGCATCTTATCCAAGCTGAATGAAAGAGCTTGCATGTGCCTGACAGGCTGGACAGACCCATTCCTTGAACCATTTATTGTAGTCGTGGAAAGATTTAATTTTAAAAAAAAAGCTTAAGCAGATGCATCTGTGAAGAGCAAACTTATTGCAACTTCACTCCAAACAGAACATCTGGTAGGTGGCACTGTCTCCAGATTTCATGTGCTATGTGGAAACTTTCACCCTCCTTTTCCCTTACACAGTGGAGGAAGATGAGTTAAGACCCTGCCTTCTGATTGTGATTCTGGTTAGACACGAGCTACAATGCCTTAGCACACCCTCTCAGATTGGTTCTTGCTCCAGCCCCTGTAAATGCTTTTGACTTATTCTATATTATCATAGTTCACCAATAGTTTTAAATAAAGTTACCACTGCAGCATTTATAGTCACATTACGATGTTCAGTTTCATGGCTCTCATATTCACATCAGTTTACTGCAACAATTAAATCACAAGGTAAGAGAGGGGAAAACAGAAATAATTCATGTAAGCATTCCAGACTCAAGTTAATGTGCAGATTGGCTGATTCATCCACCAACTTTTTATTGCTGCTTTAATTCCTTAGCTCTTTAAGTGGTTGAAAAGCGTGTCAGTTGTTTGTCAAAACCACAAACGCTGCTGAAGCATATCTGCTTCACATTGCACAAAATGAACCAAATCATATTCCATATTTCCTCAGGAATTTTCTCATAGCTGAAAAAACAATTGCAAAGCAATATTCACAAATAACAGGAATGCTACCTTTTTTAATTAAAAATATAAATCCTTGATCATTCATTATTATTTTCCAAAGCAGTATTCATTTTCACAGAAAATACAACTTAAGAAGCAAACCAAAGTAAATTTGCTGGAAGTTTGACTAAAAAATGTAAAGTCACTGCTTAGAGAGAAAAAGTCCAGAAGGAAGGAATATGTGGGATGTTCTAGATAATTTCTGCAGAGTTTCCCGTAAACAAAACAAATATTTAAAATAACCTCTAAGGAAAAATTCCAAGTCTCAGAGGAACAGTCTGCAATTTAAGGTTCTATTTCAAGTGTGCATATGTATAATATCTCAGTTTGTGATATTCTGTGAGCAAAATATTTTTAAGAGGAGTTAGTTTTCATTCCTTCACTGGTGTTTTTGCAATATGAAGACCAAATTAACAATAAAAACTGAAATTCCATCTTTTATATATTTTCACTGCAGATACTGACTTAAACCTGAGTAGAATCCAGAGAAAAGAGCAGGAACTTGTCATCAACATAAGATCAGGAGCTGAAACCTAAGTGGAAAAATAGTTTTGCAATAATCTCAAATCAGAAGAAAGTGGCAGCAGGATGAATCTTCAATTTGATACAGCCTGATCTATATCTTTATATCTGACAGCTGACTTATCTCCTGGAGTAACCCAGAGAATTATCCAAGCAGTTCCAGCACACAGCCTGTCTCTCAAAGCCTAGTTCTACACCTTTTCCTCAGTCCTATTAAAATACAACATAATTTAATATTTAGATCTTTTACAGAGTCCATATGCTCATTTTTCTAAATCAGTCTTTGGAACAACCTTTAATTCTTTATTTTCATATAAGCATTTATCTATAGCAGTATTCCTTCAACAAAAGGTGCAAAAAGCTGCTGTAAAAATTAATGGAAGAATGCATCTCTTGTTCTATATTCTACAATCACAACAGAAAGTGCTGCCTGGAGGAAATGCTTTCCAGGGAAACCAAGCACAATGAGGATTTCAAAGCTATGCAGTGAAACTTAGCATAACCACCTCTTGTGCAAATAATAAAAAAATACGCTAGCCTGAGACGTGTTAGACGTGTCAGGGAATTCAACAGACAGAATTTCCAGCCATTGCCATTTAATACATTTTTGTACAGCACAATAAACTAACACAAAAAGGAATTGATATCCAATACAATCTTAACAATTGTCTTTTTTGCAGAGAAATAAAAAATTGATTCTCCTGGAGTTGATTCTGACTCCTGTCCCAAACAGATCTCCACATAGTATTTTTGGATAAAACAGAGAGTCCTACTGGAGGAAGAAAAACTTTGTGTAGGTGAGCACACAATTGTAATTTGAAGAATCTGGATTTAATTTACTGCTCTTTCTCACAGATTTCAGCTGCATTCAGTGGTAGCTGACATGATCTAATTAGCATTTTTCAGAGTGCACAGAAAGACATGGGCTTCTCCGTGGACAATCTATTTCATACTTAAAGTGAAATGTTAAAATCCCCACAAATATGCTTCCTTTGTTGCACAGTGAGTAGATGAACTTATATAGGCTTTTAGGCAGAATTATAATTTTTGATAAATTTAAGCTCTTCTTTGGACTCTAGAACCAGAATCTTCAAGGAGAAGGACTATCTTATCCATCCAGACTGTAAATTAAATTCATGAAATACTTTGCATAGATTGGTTTCAAAATTACACTTGTCACAGGAGAAACCTGAATTGATGCATTGTATGAAATTATTTTGCAGCATCATTTTAGTACAGTATTCTGGAAATACTAGAATTCTGACGCTAATTTACTCGGACAGCGGTAGTTAAAATGCACTCTCACTGCTTTGATCAATTCTTTACAGGAAACAGCAGCAACTGTTTTTGTAATGTGACAAAGATTAAGCTAGGATAATCAGTTCCTGAATTCAAGAAAATTTCCACCCTTGCCTAGACTTTAAAAAAAAAAAGGAAAAAAAAAAAAGAAAAAAGCTGTTGTTGCCTGTACCTTGGCCTTGATATTTTGGATTAAATCTGAATTCTATCAACAAATCTATTACAATTTAAGGAGAACGGTATTACTTGCTGAATCTCCATTGAATTTGGATGAGGAAACACTTTGCTATAAATATCCATATGAAGATTTATGAGACTTGCACTTTACAGATGTTGAAAATTATGCAGGAAAAAATCAAATTGAAGCCGGAAGAAACTTTCTTCAAAAATTTAATGAAGAAGAGGGTAAAAAAAACCCCAACCAATCAAACAAAAAAGAATTCCCAAATATTTTTGAAACATAAAAATATCCTCCCTAGTTCTCTCTGCTGACACGTTCAGTTATCAAAGTATCACACTTGTGCTGAAGCCCACTCAGACTTACCTTGTTTCTCCTCACTACTCTCTCCATACTGGTTGGTGGAAATGCACATTTCTCCAGGTGGAGCAGAGGAGCCATCACCACGTTGGCACCCATTTTCTATGGATGACTGAGTATTTACCAGAGCAAAGTAATATAACACACAGAAGTATGTGAGTCTATTCATGGGCTATATTACTACCCAAGCTTTCACTTGGAAAATAATTACTTTAACTGTCTAATATTGGTCATGAAGTGTCTTTGACCAAGCTGTATTTACACACATATCTCTGAATGATGTCTTTAGTACTTCACTTTCTGAATCTGCAGCTTAAGGGAAATATGATTTCTGCTTAAGCAGTGACTTTCAACCCTGTGTGTCTTGGGATAATATTTAACTGAATTATAACATTGTTTTATGACTAAAAAAATTTGGCGCATGTTATACAAGTCAACTGTATATCATTAACTTACTGATCGTATTTATTGCCCAATGGTTTGAAAATACATTAGATAAGAAAATAATAGGGAAACAGAGTAGAATTACTAAATGACCAACATTCATAAAGATCTCTCTTTGCTCAGAGGGAGGTGGCAAATGCTTACAAAATATATGAAGAGTTTGTGCATCAAATGTAAAAAACAGTTGAGAAATTCAAAGTTGATTTTGCATCAGAAGGATTGGAAAACTTCCTTCTCTTGTACTGGTGGAGTCCTTTCGTATGAGGATGTCTTAGTAATGTGTATCATCATGTTTTGATGTTTCACTGAAACACAGTTGTTCTGGCAATGCTTTTACACAGATGATGTAAGGATCTTCAAATGGAAGAAGGGGAGCGGGGATGGAGATCCAGACAATTGAAAAAAAACAGCCTTGTAAGAGAATATTGAATCAACTTGTTTCATTCAGCCTAGAACCACATGAAAACAAGGAAGTTATATTAATTAAGTACCTTAGGCACTCTAGGGGAGACCCAAACCTAGGGGAGAGAGACATAGTAGAAAAAAGAGAAGTTGATTGCAAAAGTTAAAGGATAATATTAGCCCAAGGCAAATGACAGTAAGAACTAGACAAAATTAGACTGACAATCATGTAGGGCTGGCATTCCTTTAATAGGAATAGTAGGATGAAAAAATTGTAACTCCTTTATGACAGACTTGTATTACTTTACTAAAAGGATCATACAATTTCCCAAGTGGCAGCTTGTAACAAGTAACTGATACCAGCAGGTCTGGAGATTTCATCACCTGCAAATTCACAAAATCAATTAGGGGGAATGCACATTCCACTACAGTTTGCCTATTAGCCCTGGTAGGAAGAATTATGATATATCTCTGCAACTAAAGCATGCTCCTTGGAAAGCACAAGTGCTCTACTATCTGCAAAGAGAAACAGGCAACCTCTACCTGGAAGCTTTTCAATTATTGCAGATCTGTATTTTCATAATGTAAGAAATCTCTTGTCAGGGTACAAAGATGACTACTCCAACATCGCCTGAAGGTGAGTAGTGCAAGATCTGTTGCAACTTCCTATTATCTACAACACCAGAGGCAGGTACATGTTTATTGTAATAAAGGTTCCTGTTCTGCCTAGAAAGCATTTTCCAGTTCATTTGGTTCAACTCCACCCTTTTCATCACTATTTCTGAGGACATCATTTTATCTACTTTATTTTAATGCTTTTTCCTCAGGTCAGAGAGCTGTTTGGAAAACTTCCTGATGAAAAGCAGAACTAAGAATAAATTAATTAAGACTTCATATATATATGTGTGTGTGTGTGTGTGGGTGTGTGTGTATGTATTCCTCAACATTATGCATCATTGAATTGTTTGTTTCCATTCTGTTAAGTACAGCTTATATTAGGAGCTTACATTACAAAAAATAAATTATGCCATATAATGTCATGTTACTACATTTGCAAAGGCTTAAATATTTGTGCTATTCAGCTGCTTTGTTTTCCAATTATTTTTCTCCAATATACAATAATTCATCTTATTTCATCTTTTCCTCTATATCTTCTAAAACTCCTCACATTAGTGCACTTCACAATGACAGATTTTCCCTGTCTTTCAGTTTTCTCCCATTTTATTAAAACCCTTACTGCATTGTTCTAAACTGTTGTACTGCTCTGCCCATAATATAAATCTGTGTACAAGTATTCTGAATCAAAGGGTAATTTTTACAGAAACTGGTATTCATTTCCATTGTAATATGCTCTAAAACATTAATAAGAAGAAAATTTGCATAACCCAAACAAGTCAGAACCATAATAAAATCCATTATGAGTGGAAATAAATGAAAAATGCATCAAATATTCAGGAAGCATTTAGGATGTTATCCAAGGATCTTTAGTGAAGAAGGGAAAAAAAGGTATTTTAGTGAAGGTCTAACAGAAAGTGCAAAACAAAAGAAACCTGTCTTTTTTGTTGTTGTTTTGCAAGTGTTTGAGTATGTACATGTAGAGAGAGTTTCCTGATGAATGCAACAATTCAGCTTTCTTGTCAACTAACAATAAGAACAACACAGTTGTTTATAGTTCTGAGAATCCTATTAAAATGGACAGAAAGATAACTCAAAAGCAAAGGACTTTCAGGGAAAGTTGAAAGGACAAACAATTCAAGTGTGGAATTGCAAGCACCATGAAAGCCGAAATAAAAACTAAAAAGGAGATGCAGAGAGAGAAGGAAGAGTAAAAACTGGTAAAAACATGCAGGATGCCAGAAAAGCAGAAGTATTGGCACTAATCAAAGGGTATTTTTTAAAGCAGCAGAGAAATATTGTGGAGAAACTGAAGACTAAAAGGAAAGCAAGCAGAACCATGCACTATGTCTATTTTCAAAATTACTTTAGCAAACAAGCAGTTTTTGAAAAGGAAACAAAAAGTTAAAATAAAAACCTGCTTGAATTTACATTAAGGCTGGATTTATCTGGCTTAGCCTAATTAATTTAATTTAAGGTAAGACAAAGCATTTCATGTAAGTGAAAAAAGATTGCTCACTCAGTCTTCAACTTGTTTAAGTAAATCAATTGAAAAAGTTGTAGATATTTAATTTATGACTTCTAAAAGATAAATTTTAGAAAGAAGTCCAAGCAGACTCTGAAACAGGGCCAGAAAACTTTTGCATTAAGTCCATTTTTCATGTGAACAGAAAGTTATTTGCTGAAGCAGAAAACAGATTGCAGTTAGTAGTTCTCCATAAAGTTTTTGTAGAGCCAGTAATTATCAGCAATGAAACAGAGAAAAGAACTTAAAAACTGAGATATGAGCTTCACCAACTGAAAACAGTGTTCAAATTTTGCTGCAACTACTAACTTTCTTTCAGGGAAAAGTCTTATGAGTAGAAAACAGTCACACTTTCTGAGAAGCCAAAATTTCATTAAGTTTAATATAACCTTTTTATGGCAAGATGATATATTTTTTTTTAGTATGATGAAACTAGGGAGCAGTACTTTGCCAGTGTGTATATCTTTAACATATATTACATTTTCTCCCAATGTACAGTTTTAGTAAACGTCATTAATTTTAACACAATCCTCCAAATTTTTATGCAAGAACAATTTTAGCCAATCATTAATAAAAACACCAAAAGTTTATTTTTTAAATAATTCACAAATATTCAGCCAAGACTTCATTTTGAGAGCCCCTTCCCAAAAATATGCTACTCGTATTATCGTATGACCACTCTAGTTTTTAATTGCCAAATTGGAATTGGAAGACATCTGCACAGTAGCAGAAAGCCAAGCATTCACAGTTACCCCAAACTGATCCATTTTTAACAAGAACTGCCGGAATCCTTTACTTTGATGTGAAAGGCAATAATGGCATAGCATCTGTTTCCAGTGAAGTGGCACTAATTCAATAGTTATCTTGAAAGAGGACTAAGATACGAATAAATTTGATCAAAAAGGATTCTGGGTAAGTCTTCTTACCACTCATGTTCATTTGCGAAAAGAAATTGGTAAAATCATTTGAGAAGTTAAAATCAAATTTAATTCATTGATTGGTGAACACCACAGTTACAACTAGTGAAGCAAAAAAAGTCTGTAATATTAAGGAAAGTTGTGATGGGCTAGATATAATCAGGTCAATCAAAGCCCTAGATCATTACAGACTAAGAAAACATTACACTTCAGGAAAAAATTCAGTAGCATAATTTCCATCTTTGTAATAACAGACCATACATATCTCATTCAAGAGGAGACCCCCTGTGCTGATAGAGAAAATAATCAATGGGAGATACAAAAGATTCATTTAACCCCGTGTGCTACAAATTGTTTCTGCACCCAGAGTTTGGAGGAAGAAAATACTTCAATTGTGAACTATCAAGAGCTCAGTATAACTGCCCTTCTTTCTCTAAACCCAAGTAAGCAGGGGAAAAAATAACCAAAAATACTTCTAGTCCATAAAGCAATATCCTATTAGAAGGCAAAACTATTAATTGGCATAAATTTTGATCAAGTAGAAACATTTCTATCTCCTACCTACTATGTGTTCCTTCAGAGAAATTGGAGCAAGAACGGAATAAAGATTTTCTCAGCATTTGATTTCTAGATCAAAAACTTCCAACAGATTTCAGCACATACTGCTCTCACACAGTCTTGTCCAAGTAAAAAGGAAAGTCTTTCTTCCATCACATCATTCTACCAAGCATTTTGGTTCTGTTCTCTCCTATAAGCAGCTGCCTGGTCCCTGTAACTAATTTATAAAGTAGCACTGTCTCACAGGAGAGGGAAACCCATGGGGTAGAGGACCTGATACATTATGTGATATGAACTATTACATGAGACAACAAAATACATTTCATGAGGTATTAAACTCTAACGCTCCAGACTGGTCCCATGGAAGAAACACATATGAGTGGCCAAGGTGTATTAAGTGTGCTCCTGGAGTTTATCCTCTGCCCTAGTCTCGTGCAAGGGTAACTATTTCACACTCTCCGTGGCTGCTCTGCTTTAGGTCACACTGTGCAGGAATTGTTGGAAGATTTCTTTCAATTAGGCACTCCTTGTTGGATACCAAAATGCTAATGTGCTAAGCATGCTTAATGGTTCTTGGAACAAGAACTGGCCTTCCCTTCACCCCTAAGAAATATAAATAGATCTAGATTTTTTCAAGGTTTGGAGAGAAAAGTATATATAAAAATAAACCTGAACCAAATTAAAGAGTTCTGCTATCAACATGTCCATGTGCCAAAGAGCTGAAAATTAGGCTGCTAAGGTCTAGAGGGAGTCGCAACAGAGTATATATCTTAGTGCTAAAAGGCTAAAAATAAATAAATGTATCCACCAAGTTTTCCCATATTATTAATTACTCCCATATTATTGATTTTGACATCTCTGGCATGACACTGCTCCTGAGGATTTCCCAGCAGTCATGCTTGCTCAACCTACTTCTAGAAAATATTCCCCAAAAAAGAGACAGGAGGTGTGTTATCACAAATCTTTCTTGGTCAAAACTTCCATTTATCTCAATTTCTTCATCTGTAAATAGGTAAGTCATCAGAAAATTTATGAATTGTTCTGATACTTCCTGATAAGTAAGACTAAATAGAAACTAATAATCCTGAGTAACTTTTCTCCACAAATTGTAAGTCAACCTTCAATATAAGGGTAATATTCTCATATCCAAGGAAATAATATTTCACTAAAATGAGAGAGGGATACTTTCCAGCTCTGATTTTCAGAGATATGAAATGAAAAGGTGACATTCTGAACATAGAATAGCTCCTTCAAAACATACTTTCAGTGCAATTATATACGAAGTTGAGCTTTATCCAATGAAAGCACATGCGTTGTTTGGGAAGGGTCCTAGGAATTAAAGCATTTGGGAGATTAATGGCAGAAGCTTAGCACTTACACCATGAAATTGTGTAAAACTTCAGAGTATGTGCTCCATTTGGAAAAAAATATAATTAAAATGAATCACAGGGCGACTGTGCTGTCTCAATAAAGCAGTTCCAGCCGAAGTCTAAAATGCTTAGTTATGTTTCTTAAATTAACCCAGACATACTAAAAATTCTATTTTGAGTAACCACTTTTCAATTGGAGCTATGCATTACTTAGAGCTGTATCACACTTTAAGGAACTGTAGAAAATATTCTGTCATTGTTATTAATTTATTGACTATTTTTCATCCTGTCACTACAAAAAAAAATTATGTAGATCTAGTGATTCATTTAATCCTAAAATCTAAGCTAAATGAATATGAACCTCAGTCTAGATGCATTATTGAGTTAATGTGAAATGTAATATGTTCTCGTAGATCATCAAAAGGTAAGAACTCTCCTTACTGGTTCTAACAATGTCTTAATGTTGCTTTGTACTTTGAGTGACTTTGCTTACAGTGAGAGATCAATGGGACAAGCAAAAAAATGAAAAATCAGAACATACATTCCTATGTCCTTCCTAAACTGGCTGCCACTAAGACATGGAAATTTTTCCAGTACTGTAAAAACTCTCATAAAGTGGCAGCTGTAACCATAGCTCAAAAGCTGCTTCAAATGATATTTCTAGAACCACTCAAGATAGGGAAAGAATCATAAACACGCCATACCACTATTTCCATCTCTCAGTAATACAGAACATCCCCAGAGCTCCTGACCACTTCTAGGAAAGGGCATGTAGCTGGCAGACTGGACAAGTCCCAAACAGTTGAAGTAAACACATTATTCTTCCCAATCACAATAAAAAAATATATAAGCTAAAGGCCATTCCCAGCCTAAAACTCCCACATACCTTAGTCTAGCATGCAGACTCCAGATCTTCCTGATTACCTACCCTTCCTCTACAGTCCTTACCCAGACTTCTGCTTCTCCCCATGATTCATCAGGTAGTAATCCACTACAGATGCTTTAAAGCAAAGAGATTTCAGCTACTCTCTCAGAAAAAATCCTTTATGGTTTTATCTACAAGCTGCTTAGAAATTTGATGGATTTCATTTTCTTGAAAAAGCTTGAAGTCTCAGAGTACCAGAGCCAGAGAAGCTGCCATGGCATGGGTTTATCACCACAGGAGTTTCCTCTTGAAGCAAGCAACACTACTTACAGAGTTGCTTTGAGTGCAGTTGGATGTATCAAAAATTGAGATTAAAAGAAATGTTTTCTCATTTCATCCCCTCCTCCATGAGATGCACCACATATTGTCAGACTGCAGCTGACAAAGCTGTGATTGATATTTTAAATCGTGTTTCCAAAGTCTACATGGCTCTTGTTTTTCACAGTTAGGTATTGCCTAACTGCTATCAGCAGCAGTAGTTTTCAGCCCATATCAAATTTATTGAATGTTTGCATCGAATTACAAAGTTTAAAAGGAATGTAGTGTTTATAGATAATGACAGGCTATATCAACTTTGGCAATAAACTTTTATTGCTTTTACTTACTAATTTAAAATTCTAGACAGCTGCTGTGAGTTATGTATTTACCACATCAAAAAGACAAGTCTCCTGAGTGAAAAAATTCATATATGTATTTTTTTCATCTGCATAAGCAGCAGCTCCATTAAACTATTCTGATGAAGCTTTTAGCTGAGTGTTATCAAAACATTCAGGAAAAACTCGAGTCTTGAGAATTTCTATGTTAGGCCAAAGATTTCCCCAAAAATATAAATGTTTAGATGTCCCCCACACTAAAAAGAGGCAGAATTGTTTCATCAACTCTGATGGCTCTACTTCAGTTTCAAATAACCTAAATCTGAAATATATGAAACTGTTACACTCATGATTTTGTTGGAGAAACGGGGAAAAACATAAAAATGAACTTAGGGATTTTAAACCATCCAATTTCTGTTTTAATAATACAAGCTATTTCAGAAAATCCTCATAAATCCAGTTGACATACATGGCATTCCAAGTGTCTCACTCTTTTCTTCATGTTGTATTCACTTCTGCAATGATCCTAAGGGTGTTAATATTAGCAAATTCGATCTCCCTCAGGAATAGGAGAGTATTGAGTTGAGTCATCAGCAACCTGAAGTCTTCATCAGAAGGCCAATAACACTCTTTTAGGGACGTAATTAAAATAGTCTTCATCTTTGGTCTAGGATGCATTTGGGTCCAATTTAGCATGTTTTCTTGCAAGAACTTTCTGCCTTCTCTTTTGTTCCCAAGTGAAGTATGAAAGCTACCAATGCTTCCCTCATCCTGAGCAGAAGTAAATGGCTGTTGTTTTTTGAGGGAATATACACATTTTTCAGACATTTGCTGCAGCTAGTTATCACAGAGTTTATGCTAAAATAGGCTAGACTACAGTAAATTGATCAGTAGAAAACTGTTAAAACAAGCTCAAACAGAACAAGCCCTGATGGGTCCTAGGACCTGCACTGTCAAATTAACATGAAGACTACAGCCTCTGACTACATATCAAATATCTTATATACCGGGTTATACAAAAAAAATGAAGAACAATACTATATTTTGACGTTTTTGTCCTTGACTGCTTACATATATGTCATCTAGACCTATTCTGTGAGCTTTTTCAACAAAAAGTGAGTGGTGCTTTCCACCAGTGGCATGCAATTTCAAATCTACAATTTCAAAATCTTCAAGACGCAGTACCTAACACTGAAACTCAGCATGTTCCTATTCTCAGTAAAAACCTACTGATTAATGAGTCCTCTGCTTGTCTTTATAAGGTCAAAAGCCTCACTGACTGCAACCAAGGATATCGGAGGACTGAAGCAATTTAAGCGTAACCTTCATAGGGCACAAAGTCAGAAATCAGATAGCAACCAACAGTAGTTAGAGCTCTACCCTAAATGGTTAATCTTCAAAGGCTGGTAAGTGGCTATTAATTGATTTACTGCCTACTAAAATTCTATTTTGTAAAGAAAATTCCCAAGGCACAATAAATAAATGATTGGACATCCGTTAACATGAGAAAATTACATTTTTAGCATGAAGTATGTAGAAATGAGGTAACTTATCAAAGAATACTAGCATAACTTAATATCAGGTAAATTTACGATTGGAGGAGGTAGAGGCCCATTGTAATGTTTCACAAGCAGGTAGAAATTACTTTACAACAAACAGTTAATTATTTTCTGCATATATGGTAAATACAGATGACACATTGTAGTCCATCCTCAATATTCTACTAAGATTAGGAGAAATAACTATTAATGGTAATTCAATTTAAAATAAAAATAAAATCTAATTACAAGATCATAGAAAAAAACCACCAAAATTTGAGATTAAACAACTAGTAAATTCAGATTGCTCTGTAAATATGTACCTAGACAAGCTTATCATAAAATTAAATTTTAGTAATGGAAGTTTTCAGTTAGGAAAAGAATTTAGAAAAAGTATCATCACGTGTCCAATGAAACAGACTATACCCAAGTACCATGGTGAGCATTCAGCTTACCCATTGCCACACATGGGAACCAGAAGTTAGCAATGCCTCTGAAGCAGATTCTCAAGAGATTTAAAATGCTCCTTTAGATTTTTGTCAATTTAGTTCAGACTTTATTGCTCTTCAGTTCCTTTGTTCTTCTGCTGAGGCTGTTGCCGGCAAGATGCCAGTTCTGGCTGCAGTAATTTCTGAGACATAAACCATGGATAGCTTTGACATATCTGACTCTTTCCATAGGAGACAAGCAAACAGCAGCTGACAGGTACTGATGAATTTCAGTCCCTGGTGGCACGAATGAAATGCTCACAGCAATGGCTGAAGATATGTACCAAGAAAGCAGGCAGCATAAAAGTTTGTGGTACAAATCTACCAGTGCAGATCTGCAGCATATCTGGATAAGAAGTATGTAATCATATCAACCAATGACTTGGGTAAAATTAGGAGCTTCATTTCTACTCAAAACTCAAAAAAGTTTTGAATAAATAACTCTGAATCAAACAGATCAACTCAAAACCTAATGCAGAATGATCAGCAGGAAATGAGAATGAGTGTCTGGATAAAGACAGGTCCTGCAGCTGGCTAGATGCAGATGCAGGAAATATTGGCAGAGATTAGGCATCTTTCTTAGACTATCCCTTGCACGCAACCCTCTAGCAAATGGATCACAGAAAAGATAAGTACACTGTCAGAGTTATAGCTCTTCCCAGGAGGAAAACCAGGCCATGCTGAGGGAGTAATACTTATCCAAGCCTAGAAAGACAATTTGGAGGCAGAAAACCAAAACATAATTACCCTCTGTCTTCTAATGCTGCTATCATCAGGTCCTGTGTTCTGACATCTCCTTCCATACAATGCATCGTGTGAAATGTGTGTTCTAAACATTATTATACTGGAAAAGAGCCATTCTGACAAAGGGTAAATAAATTTTTTCTCATATGTCTTATTGCCTGTGACATCATAATATCAAAGTCCTTCCAACAAAAACTCAGAGAGATCATGGCAATGGTTAGTGTTTGTCCAGAGGAGTCCAGGGAAGTGACAGGAACAAAGTGCCACCATCGAGCAAAAGCCTAAGTGAGAGAGACAGTAGATTTTCAAGTAATAGTTGAAAAATACTTTATTTTGAAATTATAAGTTCTAGCAAGATAGAAAACAGTTAGTAAAAACTATTCATCGTGAAATAAGATAGAAACTGTGGTTGTTTGCATCGAATACAGTGTGATAACTCTTATTCCAACATATGAACTCTGAGGAGGTTTTGAAAATGGGAATTTAAATGAAAACTCTCCTTGTTCTTTCTGGTGATAAATTACCTTCTGACAGTGTAATCAACAGCTGCAGAAATGAATTTTCTCTGGAATTCTTAAGAATAAAACAAAGTCAAAACCTGCTGGCAACATCATCCAGGCCGCACTTTCGAGTTTAATTTTGTGTTTAGTTTAATTTGGTGGAACTGGTTTCCCAGGGCTTAATAGACAAAGACTGTTTTTGGGAGAAAATATTTTGTTGGTTAGGAGAAGGAAGCTGAAAACTGAGCTGCTTGTTTCTAACTGCTGATTTGTGACTTTAAAGAAACTGAAATCCTTCGTACTCCTATGTGCAAAAGGAACATAATGATATGTAGTACCAATGGACAAATGCCAGTGTAAATTATTGTGGACAGTCAGACCAGACGATTAGAGCAACCTGCTTTTGTCCTAAATTCTGTCCTCTACAGCTATCATAAAAGTGGGATTTATTAATGTTAAGACGTATCTTTAAGATGGAAAGACACTATTTACACCCATTTGACTAATGGGTTTTTTTCACTAATCAAGCACAAACAACAGAGTATTTCTGATGACTTGAGGCCATATTTCTAGCAGAGACTCAATGATACAAGAGTGGAAATGATTTAAGAAATAAAGGGAGTGGAGATTTTAAAAATCAAAGAGTAGCAGAAAACAAAGCTAAGACTGGAAAGTCACCAAAAATGACACTAAGACTGGAAAGTGAGCCTTAGAACAAAATCTCATGAAACAAAAAGTAAAACAGACCAGTAATGTGCCAGAATGTACAAGACAGATTGGGTAAGGGTTGCGATGTCTTAAGTTCCATACAAATGTCCAAACAAGTAAATTAAAACTATTTAGGCAAAAGAGGAAAACACGTCTGCTAGGAGTTCCACCAGTAAAAAGCACAATGGTAGAATTCTCAGTGCTAGCACAATGGTAGAATTCTCAGTGCTAGCACAATGGTAGAATTCTCAGTGCTACAGTCTGCAGTTAATTTAGTTTGTTAGCAAAATTACTTTCTGAAATTTTAAATAATACTGTTACATGCCTCCCACAGTCACTCACAGCTAAAAGTGCTTACAAAATGTAAGCACTGGGCAGCAAAATGAAAATAAATGTCACCCACAGAGAAATATACACCTCTCCAAATTGATAGAAATGGGCTTTATGCAAATAGTTTGCCAGCACCACAACACTAAGCTAATCTTTGATTCAGTTCACTTTTGAAAAAATAATTGGGATTTTTGTTGAGCTGGACTTTCCTAAACTTAAATCCCTCTGGGATTTGGGGGTAGAAAAGCAGGGTTAGCAGGCTGTGGCACAGCTGCCTCTGCTAGAAAAATCAATCCTTTATTCTTGTTTTCTTAAATCTGTATGAAAGAAGATGGCTGAGAAAGTGTAATATTCCCTTTTTGTACATTACAAATGAAGTCAGTCTCCAGGATTTTCGCCTTGCACAGGCTGTCAGCTATCTTAAAGCCTATACTTTCTCCAAGTTTTTTGTCCAGGTCTGGTAGCAGAACACCAAAAAAAGAGAATGCAAGGGAAAATATGAAAAGAGAACTATGTAACTCATAGCAACAGCTCCTATGGCACCTTGAGGTGCTATCAACAGGAATACACAACATATGAGGTACGTAAGAGTTATGCTCAGGAGGCAAGATTTGGCAAACATGAGGTGTGTGGAGGATGGAGTGGGTGTTACCTAGCAATCTTGTGTCTGTGCATATGCATGTTTGTACATGGTCACATGGAGTAACAATGGCATCTCTTATATTCCCAGATTTGCTCCAGAATGCAAACTTTATTCAAAGTTAAGGCTGCTAGTGGAACAAGTCTTACCACATGGACAAGCTTTCAGATCAAAACAGATGATGTGGATGAAATACACACAGTTAAAGAATCTTACAATCCTTTAGTAAACAAAGGTCTTCCATTTCTGTCCCAGTGTACTGCTGAGAAGCCTGAGCCAACTCCCCTCCCATCCGCAGAACTAAAATTCCTATAAAATTAAGCAGGATTAAGACATAAACTTAATTATGACAATAAAAATTGAGTTTTAAAGGCAAAACTGTTCTTTTAATTACTGACAGTTAGTAAAATATGAGTGAATGTGGCATAAATTGGAAAATCATTCACTGTGTAATAGAAGCTCTGAATGGGCTTATAGATGAAAAGTAAATGAGCTGGAAAAGACAGAACAAATGTACTGGGGATGCTGTTTTTCATGTTATGTATTGTGTGAATCTGAAGAGATTCCACTGTACCAGCTTTTTCACTTCAGTTTGGATGGAAATATACTGGCTTAATAGAGAAACACATTTGCATTTCATTTCTTAACCCTTCTAAATATTTAAGAATACTAAATCATTTCCTTGCCAGAAGTACTAAAAAAATACATATTTCATTGTCAAAATCATATATCCAGCATTATATTAATAATTTTCCCCAGGATCATTAATCTCCAGATACAGAAGATTTATTCATTTTAAATATCAAATAACGCTTTATTTTACTGAGAACTGATGTGAAAGTATAAACATGACAAAGAAATTAAGTCTTGGTTAGATCTGACTTTAAGAAGATACTCAATTTTAACTTTCTATAAAATTAAAGCCTTTTTAAGAGTAATGAGAAATGCAAAATAAATACACGTGGCAGAATGCAGCTAGCATCTTCTACCTCGTCAGTCAATATTTAGGCTTTAGAATCTACTCAGCCAAAGGAAATGCAATCAGTGATTTCAAAAAACTTTGAATCAAGACCTTGAGAATTCACCAGGACTATTCACAAGTAAAATATTACAGTCTACTCCTATGCTTACCTGCCTTACTAAGCCAGAGTATCATTCTGATACTGGTTGTAAACCATAAACCTACTTATGCCATAGTGGCCATCAGCCCGTAGCTCCTTTGTACACTATTTCACTGGGATAACAAATGCCTTATCTTTCCTATTTTCCTTTCTCTGTTCATCTTTCTCATTCAGGCATCAAATTCCAACATTTTCATATCTGTCACAACTGTTTTCTTCCTACATGCAAATATAACTGTGTAACTAGTGCAGGAATGTGAGTCTGAAAGTTCTCCCCCCAGTCTCCCTAAAGCTTTTCATTACAAGAAGATGATAATGTTTTCAGATTGACATGCTTAAGATAAATGAGAATTTTATTGCGATCAATGAAGACAGTTAAGACTCCTTTTCCTTCCAGCCCCTCAGTGAGTAAATTAAGACTATGCAAAGCCCACTTTTATCATACTCATAATTACAATTCCATTACCACCGTCCTCAGATTTTCTACCCAAGTGAATATTGGATGAACCTGAAACATAGATAAAAAGTGAAAGGCAAAAACGAAGAAGCTGTCAAAGAACATTGTTTCCTGAAAGACTAAAAAATCATTATGGATTAGGCAGCTTAGCTTTACGTGTCTGGGTTTTTTATGGGTTTTTTGGTTAGTGCCTTTTTTTTTTTAATTTACCTTGGTTCTGCTTCTTAGCACCAGGCCTTTTAAATAAAATCCATAAAAATAAATCAGATAATGTCTTATGACTTTATGGGGTTCAAACAATGCCACTGAAATGATATTTATAACAATCATTTTTGATCCATTTCTTCATATTTCTAGAAAAATGGGAAAACTTTTTCTCTGAATACACCACAACTACAGAAGGAAGGTTTGTTGACATCCAGTATAGTACTCATTTATCCAGGACTTTATTTAAAAACTCTGCATGTTTCCCTCAGGCCTATGTTCCCAATATTTTTTTCTTTGTGGCTTTGATTTTCACTGCCATATTCCCAGTTTTCCTCCTCTTTCTCTCAGATAAAGACACATTCATAGAATTATAGAATGGTTTGGTTTGGAAAAGACCTTAAAGATCATTTAATTCAAACTCCCCTTCCATGGGCAGGGAAACATTCCATTAGACCAGGTTGCTCAAAGCACCTTTCAAGTTGGCAATGAACTCTGACAGAGATGGGACACTCATGACACCAAAAATTTTTTCCTAATACCTAATCTAATCCTTCCCTCTTTCAGCTTAAAGCCATTCCCCCTTGTCCTATCACTACAGGCCCTCATATAAACTCACTCTCCCACTTTGTTGTAGGTGCCCTTTACGTACAGGAACGCTACTTTAAGGTTTCCCCACCACTTCCTGTTCTCAAGATGAACAATCCCATCTCTCTCATCCTCTCTGCACACGAGAGGTGCTCCAGCTCTCTGATCATTTTTGTGCCCCTTCACTGGAATTGGTGCAATAGGTCTATTGTCCTTTTTATTCTGGGGGCCCCTAGAGATGGATGCAGTACCCTGGGTGGGGCCAGCCACCGCACTGCCTTGTTGGTGTATGTAATTTAGTTTGTCTGAGTTTTGGGTAGTGCCAAGTACCAGCACTTTGGGTGAAGGTTTTTGCTTTAGCTATCTGATTACATGAAATAGCTAATGTTTTGTTTCATTTACTGTAATGAACAGCTATTTCATTCACAGTGTGAACAAGTTTTAACACTCAAATTCATAAAATTCATGCAAGTAGAAGAGCTAACTGGTTTTAAATTGCTCTGCCCACCTGCTTTGACTGCCAGTGGTAGCGGTAGAGTTTAACAAGTTTAACCTCCATAAGCATGGCTTAAATAATTGCCTCCATTTTAGTCATATTATAGATAACTAGGTAATTGTAGCTATAATACAGGTGATTTTAGATTTTTGAGGTTTTCCTGAGTACACTTACTATTTTTAGGATTTGGGAGGGTACATAATGATTTTTAAAATAAAATAAAGACTTAATTAATCTCCTTTAGACTCTTACTAACACAGTGCCGAACTTCAAATTGCAGAAATTATTTTTCCTATTTTAATTATTCAAACTGACATTTTATCTAGACATCTGCTCCTCTCAAAGAAAGAATTCTTTATTATATCTCAAGTTTTTATAACTCTCTTTTGTCAAATGTATTGCATATATGATATTATTTTCTTTTTTTATGAGCTTTTTACTTCATATATTGTTTAATGAAATATAAAGATGGTGAAAACATCTGGGGGAGAGGGGCATGAGACAAATAGGCTGTTAGTTATGGATAGTTTTATAGCATTGCCATATGATTTTTTGACCTAGTATCAAGATGTGCTTGATTCAAGATGAACAAAGCAAGAAGAAATGGCTGTTAGTTTCTTGATTCTTTGTTTCAATGAATAAATTTGCCTCACGCAAGCAGATTACTGAAGAAAATCTAAGATACAGGAATGGATCTGGATTTTGTTTCTGAAAATGGTTAAATTTTCTGAAAGTCATGAAATGGAAAAGTTCCCTTGGCTATTCAAAATGTTTGTACTTTTTAGTTAGTGGTTCTACTGCTATCAAGTAGATGGAAAGGCAGCTCACATTCACTTGGTGCCTTCATTGTCAGAAGTACAGGAGCACAGGGGACCAAAGGGAATTTTATTCTGATGCACTGCTGCAGTCTTATGCTTTATAATAGCAATGAGCAAATTGTGGACAAAGAAGATAGATAAAAAAAAAAAAAGCTACAATGGAATGAAGTAATTATTTTAATTGAGGGATATCTAATTATGCTAACACAGCATAATTTAGAGCTTCCATAACCATTAAACCATAAGCATTAAACCTACAGTCAAAACAATACCGTGTCCTCAAATACATCAGCTTCTAAAGAGCAGCTTCTCTAATAGTTGTACATATTCCAGCTATGAATTCTCCTCCAAGAATTGCAATATACGTAAAAGAGAAGAGACCAAATCATGGCCTGATTCACAATGAAATTAAGCAAAGGCAGACAGTATAGTAAGACAAATCTGATGCCATCACAATTTTGAAGGAATGACAATCACTCTTCTGCTGTTCATCACTTTCTTGAAAACTTATTAATTAATAAATTAGATTTACTATTTTGTTATGTAATGTGACAAACTTGCCCTTGACCTTAAAATAATTGTGGATATTTATTTAGGAACTATAGCAGAGGAGAATGCATTTTCCTACTTCTCTATATGAAATAAAAATTCTGTTCTACTTCCATTCCACTAAGTACATAGATTTGCAGAAGTTGCAGCACTGAAAGGAGACCCTAACATCAAGTAATGAACTATTAACATAATTTTAATCATCAGAGCAACACTGCAGATGGCCTTAATAATATTATTTAACTCAAAAAGCAGCCAGAAGTTTTGTTGGAACTTTTTTCTGAACTGTTTAACTTTGCTAATTAAAACTATATTTGCTGACTTTGTCTCTACAACAGTCAATTATGGAAGCATTTCCCAACAGTCTGTAGCACACAAATATTATGCGACATTAAAACCATCAAAGTTCTTCTGGGGAATTGATTGCCACTTATTGCTATACTTTGGTAGGCAGCCAATATTGTTTGAAGTGCACCTCTTTCAGTCATTGTATCTTTGTTGTGTGCCTAGTCATGATTTCTTTATGTGGTATCAGAATACCAACAAAATCTGTGAAAGAGAAAACTTCTTGTCAAGGAAATGTCCAGATAAAACAGCTTATTTCTTAGGTGATAGTGTGTGCATTCACTCTGAGTAAAAGGTACATAAGCCATAAGGGATAGAACCGATTTCAAATAGCCATCATATGTTATTTATGTATAATTTTGGCTTTTTTATGCAGTGGAAGTCTATTCAATGAAAGTATGAAGAAACTAAAATTTCTTTTATTAACAAAGAAAATATTACTGGCATTATGTTTTATTGTTCAATCCTAGAATGTAGGTTTGCAATTAAATGTCTGATGAAAGAATATTGTCTTTTTGCATGCACGTAAAAATAATTAATTAAAAGCACAAACCTTGTCATAATTTAACTAAGTTACAATGAAAAATATATCAGATATTTCTATTTAACTTTTGATTATGTTTTATTCACATTGCTTACAATAATGCTCTTTTCCCTCTATGTTAACTTACCATACTTAAAATGATAGGGTCTTTAAAGATGAGGTCATCTCCAGTAGCTTGAATTCAGTATGTTAAGTCCATGAACTGCATCATTTAGAGAAGACTCCAAATTCAGTATTGAAAACCATAAACACATCTCATCAGCAAGTCAAACTTGGATGTGGAAGTAATTAGCTGTGTCACAAGAATGAGCATTCTGCCCTTAAGGAAATAAAAAAAGTTGCATAGAATTTGCATACAGTACATGAAATATGGTAATTTCTCTGTAAACAGATGTGTTTTCAGCTTTGATTTACTGTCATCACTAAATGATGAGGATGTGCACGAATACTAATATAATGCTATTACATTATTCATTTACTAGAGAAATGTAGAAAAGAGAGGGAGAGAGAAAGTAAATGGTCTTACATTCATAGAAAGAACTCTTCTATTTAATGAGAGTTTAAATAGATAGCTAAACAACTTAGTCAACTTGATGCTGGAAAAGAAGGTAGGATGTTCATACAGAAAATTTGAAAATTATGTGGACATGAGAGCTTGAAACAAAGAAGGAATTACACCAATTGAAAACCAAGAGGAAGGCTACTCATGGTTTAAGAAGTAATGTACAGGGAAATCATCTTCTTTGTGCAGCCTTATTTATTATGCCTTTTATTTTTAACAAATTTATAAACACTGATAGTATATCTAAGAATGTTATTACATGAGTAAGTAATAATATTGTACATTCCTTATATCTTAGGATCAAAGACTAGGATCAAAATTCTTCTTAAGGAAGAATTTTAAATCTGAGTAAACTTTTGTACCTACATAAATGGACAGATGTAAGTCAGAGTAGACTTTTTCATGAATGCCAATCATCTTCATATTCATTACATTGGTAGTAGTTAGAACTTTTGATACCAAATTATTTGTATTTCTGTACATAAATGCAGAATATATGCCTTATATCTAATATCAAAGTTAATAAATTCCTTGTAATGCAAAACATGGGCAAGTACATGAATTTAAAGTACTCATGTTGAGCATACCTGTGAGACATAAGGACTGTGTTTACAGAACCCAGGAGCTCTCCCTTGTAATGTCCTCCCTGAAATATTTTTCAAATTATGTTTGCACTGGAATATTCTGACTCCACTGAATTTGAAGACAAATATCTCACAGAGTTCACCAAAGTACAGAGTTTCATCGTTTTCATTAAAAAATTGTTTCTGGAAGGGAAGAGGGAATCAACTGAGATTGTGAAATTACTCAGTTATAAAAGTGAGTAAGTTTGAAGTTCTAATACGAACTACATATTTTTTCTCTTAACTCTTAAAAATTATTTTTTAGCCCTAGAACATGCTCATGTAGTCAACTTTGGACATGAAGAACTTACCAATTTAAAAACAAAACAAACCAAACAAACAAACAAACACTCAAGAAAACTAAGTTTGAATTTTTAAAATTATAAAAAATATAAATAATTCCAAGGGAGGTGAAGGAAAAACTTCAGAGAAAAAATGGCACTGTGCTTCACCTTTGACATATTTGTGTACAGCCATAACCATGGAAATACAAAGGTTCTTGCTTTACATCAACATAAATTTTGGTATTGGATTAATATTGGTGTTAACTGAAATCCAGTATTGAAGCTTTTATGGATTATTTCCATAAAATATATTTTTGCTTTATGGTTGAAATTTCAAGAACACAAAGCTGATATGTATGAACTCAAAAGATGAATCTATTTTCATTCTGTGAGTTTTCATGTGTTCTGATCATATCCTCTCCAGAAATGGCAGAGGGAAATAATCTGAACCTATTGGAGTTTTATCCAGCCCAGCTGACTAGCTTGAATTTTAAGAGATGCTTGAATACCTACCTTTGCCTTTAGCCTATGAAAATAAATGTCAAGTTCCCACTTAAATAAACAGTGGGAAATTCTAAGTTGATAATATCAGGTAGACCAATTGCAATAAACACTGAGGAAATAAAATATGAACAGACAATTGTAAGGGAATAAAGCGGGTCTTAGAAATCTTTATGCATCAGATTACTTCAATAGATGTGCTACAAAGTTATGATTGTTTACACTGCATGTTTTATTCCCATTTGCTATTTTGTCGGGTTTTGATAACAGTCAAAGCCATTTCAGTTCAGTCATTTTCACAGCTGTCTTGTATCCCCTATATTCTTTTTCAATGAATATACAAGTATGTTTTAGTCAAGCTTTAGGAGGAAAATCTGATATTATCGTGTTGCAGGGACACGGTTTTTTATCCTGGACATCTAAACACTGTTGGAAGCTGATCCCATGCATATGCTGCTTATAAAAAGAGCAGACTTGTTTAGATCAACAGCATAAATAAAACATTCACCTAATACTAATCAACTTTTAACTCAATCCTCTGAACAAATCCTGTCTATATGAGTTTTATAAAGATAACCAGAATGTAACATTAAGAATATCCAAAATCTTCCCCACACAAAGAGCTTTGGATGTGCAAACAAAATAGGCTGTCTCAGGGCCTTTTGCATGAAGATCCAGTTGGAGGTCTATGACTAGTGATGTCCCCCAAGGTTCAACACTGTGCCTAGTGTTGTTTAACTTCTTCATCAATGACTTGGGCGAAGGGAGAGATGCCTCCTCAGCAAGTTCTCTGATGACACAAAGCTGGGAGGAGCGGCCAATACCCAAGAAGGCTGTGCATGCCTTCAGAAGGACCTCGACAGGTTGGAGAAATGGGCAGAAAGGTACTGCCTGAAGTTCAACAAAGGCAAATGCAGGGTCCTTCATGTGGAAAAGAACAACCCCTTGCAGCAGTACAGACTGGTGGCTGACCTGCTGGAAAGCAGCTCTGTGAAGAAGGACTTGGCGATCCTGATGGACAACTGTCCATGAGCCAGGAGTGTGTCCTTGTGGCCAAGCATGGAAAGAGTTTCCAGGGCGATTCTTAGCTAATGAAATAATAGACTGCATAGGACATTACAGACCTGTGGGTTCAAAGATAGTTTTTAACTAAGGTATCAATAAGAAATTCAGGAATTTCATTAGCAATAATAATGACAATTATACTGTCAGGTGAAATTAAAAATCCTGTTCTCCAGTAATTCATTTTGGTATTTTTATAAGGGTCATTTTATTTATGTATGCATACCAAAACGTTGGGATAATATCATCAGACCTAGTTTTGTTCTGTCTCAGGAATGTGCACAGAGATACCTGCAGAAATGCTGGATCAGATAATTATGGAGTATGCATTATATTAGTTTTGTGAGAGTTAAATCACTCACATTTCAATCCCAAACTCATTAAGAAAATAATTCCTCCTTCATAAAAACTACTAATAAAATAATCAGTCTTCAATTATTGAGTAATGTTCACTGAAGTTTCTTTACATGCCATTAAAAATACAATATTCAAAATTAATACAACAATGGCAATAAAGGCCCATATTGGAATGACAAATGCTGTATGCATCAGCTAGCCAGATTTGCCTTGAGTGATTTCATCAGCTCATTTTGAAGTTTCATCTGACACTTCAGTTAGCTATTAAATATATATATGGGAACCATCTGGAGATCTATTGTAGCAGAATAGTCCAATAAATGTGGTGTGCAACAATGACATGCCTTTAGATTATTTATATCTTTTGTTTGATTGCCATCTGCACTAATAATGTGTTTCCAAATTTTACAAAATTCAGCTTTAAAGCCTTGCACTAATTTTTACATATAATTGTAATGTACTACAATTATCTCTGGAGATCAGACTCTAGAACTTGGACTCACTTTGCTGAATAGTGACTCAAGTTTGTTTACAAAGTGAGCAGTGCCATAGTAAGGACAAGTTGTTGCTTGGTATGTTGACCTTAAAATATATCAAAATGGCAGTGCAAAAATCAAAATGCTAAGTTGAGAGAATAAGAGTGTGAAGAACACCTCCTCACAAATAAGAAATAAAATGTTCTCTCTGCAATCAACAAAATAAATTAACTCAGGAATTTCATGCTTAATTATATATTGTCAGTCATCTGAATATTCACAACACCCTACATCACAGTGAAAAATTAAGGAATAATTTCTGCTGATTTTTTGGACCAAACTAAATGAATTTCTCTGTTAAGGAATAAATTATACTTTCTTGATATACCCATATTTATCCTGTGAACTCAGCCTTCTAGCAATTCTGTTCTCACATTGGCCTGATCAGCACTACAATCCTGCACATTATCTCCTTCCCAAGGGTCCCAAAACCTTCCATAATGCCTGTAGAAACCTTAATTGGCTTTTCTTCATGCTCAGGTTGGGGAAGGAATAAATATGAAAGCCTAACTTTCCCATAAGTATGAAATATGTGCTATTCTACTGATCTTGCATTTCAGAAATTATTTTTCTAGGTCTATGACCCACTGTGACTATTACTTCAATTAAAATTTCATTAATTGTGGCTGAATAGTCTTTAAATATCTTGACTTCCTATTCCTAGGGCAATTTAAAACTCTTAAACGTCACCAGAAATTATTGTAAACAGCGTTATTTTAATTTTCACTTAGTTGTGCATGTGAGTTTTGACCTTGTCAGCCCTGACCCAGCAAGTAAAGCAAGAAAATTAGAGTTTCTATCTTGGCGCTATTCCAGATTTTGGCTGATGACTTATTTTTCATTAGACTTAGATAATTTCATACGATTTCACTAGATTTAAACACTCAAATGAATCTGGCCACCACTGATTTATGAATCGTCAGACACAGTCTGAGCATTTCAAAGCAATCCACACATGCTTGCTAACAAAAACAGTTAGGTGCTCCAAGAAAAAGCCTGAGGAACCCAAGGATGACAATACTAGTGGAAGCTGATCACTAGAGACAGGTGGTGTGCATAAAATTCAAATCAAGTAATCTGTTAAAAATTGTTTGGTTGCTGACTCTGTTTTACCTCCAAAATCCATTCTACCTTGCAATTAGGTTTTTAGAAAGCATTTGAATAGCACATCTTGTACATAAAAGAATGCCAATGATGCACCATTGCTAGATATTCTTTGACAACACACTTGTTTTCTTTCTTCGAAAAGCCCGGAAGGAACAATCCCATGCATATTAAAAGAAGAAGAAACTGTAACCCAGTAAGCCGTAATATACTGTGGTCTTTTCAATTAATAATGTCACAGGCAGTTGAGCACCTTAGAAATAGAAGCTTCACAATGCACTACTCCACATTTCACAAGCAAAAAAGTATGACATATAGAGTCTTATTACTTAGAAGAACAGTGGAGCTTGAAAGCCATGCATTAAGTTTGAGCAGTCTTTGTGAAAATGAGATCTCGTTCCCTCATTATGCAATCTGACATCCTTCATCTAAAACCAAATGAGATAATAAAGTAAGAGAGATGAGATATATTTTCTGCATAAAGAACCATAAAATCCTTTATCTCATTTAAATAATAGATTCATAAAATCTTTTTTTAAACATCCAACTAAATGATGCACTGAAATATTAATAAATCTGCATATTTAATAATACTGATAGCACATGCTAAATGATACCCAGATTAATTGATATCCTCAGAGATATACCAAACAACACCAACATGGTTGTGATTGCCTCTTGGATTTGAAGACTGTAAAGCATTACATATAGCAACAGGTCTCAGTATTGTGCAAATTCTACGGAGTGCTGTGTATCGGCACAGCATTAAAGTACTGACTTCATTTTATGTTTACATAAATTTTTGTTGAAGAAGGGACTGTGCTGATGTTTTAGACTGAGGCACCATGCTTGGTGCTTTACAAGGCAATTTCTTAACTTCTCATGAGAAAAGAATCTCACCAGTTGTTGTGAATCAACCCGATAGCGTGTTTTCAGGCATACTGAAAATGTGTGAGGCATTTACCTCACACCTGTACTGGAAGTGGGGCCTGAATAGACCCTTTTCTCTTCTCTGACTTCTTTGTGTCTGCATCAAGCATAAGTTTCTGGTAAAAATAAAATGTCAGATAAGAATTTTGATAAGTAAGCAATGAGCCATTAAACACAAATCAAAATCATCCTGACTTTGCCTGAAATAGATGGGAAATGAAGATCCAAACCCACTGCTGGGAAAATGCCTGACAGACTGAACATTCAGATGCAACAGAGACAGTATTCCAGTTCACTTCTGGATATAAAGGGTTTTCTACATTTTCTATAATTTTTTAAGTACTACATAGTCAGGAATTAATTTCTCTCTGTAACAATTCTGTTATGTACAGGAGGCTCTTCAGTCTTTTAAGAATGGAGAACTGAGACATAGAATGTGATGCTGAAATCCAAAATAGACTATAACAAAATATCTACAGTGAAAGTTAAGCACAGTATAGGCACATAGTTTCAAATCCAAAATCCTTTAAACCCTGGTCATTCACTACCTATTCTGTAGACCCCAAAAGCACTAAGTGCTTTATTCATCAATAGTTATGGTTCCTGTTCCAAAGATATAGTAGTCTCTTGGAAGTACCTTAGAGTTGACAGTGCAAAAAAATCTGATTAGCTAACTAGTCCATAATCCCAGTCATAATCTCTGATTTATCTTCCTCTTACTCACTGAAAGTGGCAAGGGGAGTGTCATCTCATATGGCTCTCTGCAGAATTTAACAACAGATACCACATGCTTCAATAAGGACAGTGGAAGATAGAATCATAGAATCATAGAATCAACTGGGTTGGAAGGGACCTCCAAGATCATCAAGTCCAACCCTTGATCCAACATTGCCGTGGTTACTAGACCATTGCACTAAGTGCCACATCCACTCTCATCTGGAAAACCTCCAGGGATAGTGAATCCACCACTTCCCTGGGCAGCCCATTCCAATGTCTGATTACCCTCTCTGTAAAAGAATTTCTTCCTAATATCTAACCTAAACCTCCCCTGGCACAG
>NW_016690239.1:1721713-1817993 GCF_001604755.1 Lepidothrix coronata | reverse complement strand
TTCCTCTTACTCACTGAAAGTGGCAAGGGGAGTGTCATCTCATATGGCTCTCTGGAGAATTTAACAACAGATACCACATGCTTCAATAAGGACAGTGGAAGATAGAATCATAGAATCAGCTGGGTTGGAAGGGACCTCTGAAATCATCAAGTCCAACCCTTGATCCAACATTGCCGTGGTTACTAGCCCATTGCACTAAGTGCCACATCCAGTCTCATCTGAAAAACCTCCAGAGAGTGAATCCACCACTTCCAGACATTCAGACATTCCAATGTCTGATTACCCTCTCTGTAAAAGAATTTCTTCCTAATATCTAACCTAAACCTCCCCTGGCACAGCTTAAGACCATGACCTCTTGTCTTACTGATAGCTGCCTGGAAAAAGAGACCAACCCTCACCTGGCTACAACCTCCTTTCAGGGAGTTGTAGAGAGTGATGAGGTCTCCCCTGAGCCTCCTCTTCTCCAGGCTGAACAACCCCAGCTCCCTCAGCCTCTCCTCATAGCACTTGTGCTCCAGTCCCTTCACCAGCCTTGTTGCTCTTCTCTGGACCTGCTCCAGCACCTGAATATTCTTCCTGAACTGAGGGGCCCAGAACTGGACACAGTACTCCAGGTGTGGCCTCACCAGCGCTGAGTACAGGGGAAGAATCACTTCCCTGGTCCTGCTGGCCACACTGTTCCTAATCCAGGCCAGGATGCCATTGGCCTTCTTGGCCACCTGGGCACACTGCTGGCTCACATTCAGCTTCCTGTCAATCCAAACTCCCAGGTCCCTTTCTGCCTGGCAGCTCTCCAGCCACTCTGTGCCCAGCCTGTAGCGCTGCAGGGAGTTTTTGATACAACTGAAATACATAAATACTCTAGAAGAAGGACCTAGTAGTCTCTGTTAACACCTAGGGTAATGTCCTTATTTTCCCATTCCAGAAAATAACAAACATTTCAGACTCTGAAAGCGATGAGGCAGGATAGGGTAAAATGACAGTGCAAAACACAGGGTCATATGAGTTTCACTGTTGTCAAAAACATAAGTTTAGTGGAGACAACAGAGGAGGAGAAAGACTCATCAGCTAACAGCTTACAATGTAGCCACAAAAGAAGCTACGTAATGAACAGAGCTTAGGAAGTGTAACCCCATTGTCCAAAACTCTCATGACAATGCACAACAAATTCTTGCAGAGCATTAGTCTGTCACTTACAAAAATGTTTATTTACAGCAATGACCGTAAAATATCTAGACTGAGAAAAGATATGAAGAGATCATCTTACAAAAACAGACTAAAAAAATGTGAAGAAACAAGCCCAGGCAAGCAGACAGGAGGGTAAACACATCAAAAGGACATATTGAAATAAAAGGGTGTTGGGAGAAAAATAAACAGTCATAAACTATCTATGATTAAATCTGTAACCTACAGAAAAGTGTAGTTCTTCAATACAAACTGGAGTCAAAACTTTTGATCAACTTAAGACAGGTGTGGCGCATGGTTGTCTGAAACAGTAGCCAGGGCTACAGTTTTTATTCTCATCTTTGCCACTAATTTAAAGCTGAATCTGGTCCAATCACCTGATCAATAAAGGAATGTCAAAGTAATCTGACTAATTTTGAGTTAGCACTCTTTGTAGATCTAGATAAAAAACAATTCATAATCCTTTTGGAGATAGTTCTTTCCTAGGGGGAATAAAGGTTGTATCTCAGAGGACAAGCATACACTACCCTAAGAGTCCTCAGTGAATATAATAGACTTATTTTTCTGCCTGAGAAAAGAGAAACAGGAAAAAGAATCATATTAAATAAGGGTAGACCAAGGTTACAATGAGAAGATGAAGTAAACATAAAGTCAAAATATACACCTTGGAATTTCACTGTAGGTGTATTTCCAATGGTTGCCTTTTAATATCTCCTTTTTTTTTCTGGCATCTAAAATACATACACATTTGTGATGACCCAAGGTAAAACTGGAGCATTTTTAATGTGCCACCACAACCTGATTGGTCCTAATTGGATTTTTCATCTATGTGGGAAGATAAATGATTTTATTCTACTGCCTACAGTGACTTCACAGGTGTGGCAGTTCTCAAGGCTCCCTTTTAATGGGGAAGGTGATTTATTACAGTATCAGTGAAAACCCAGGAGCTTCAATGTGTCAATAATTGCTGTCACTTTTTCAAAATCTAAACACTCTTCAGTTTGATCCCTCACACTTTATACTACCATAAAACATAGATATGCTTTTTAACATATATTTTAATCATTTAATGATTCTCCTTCCCTCTAGCAATATATTCTTTCAAAGGTGTGTTTCAAATTGTGTATGGTCTGCCAAGGAGTTACAGAACAGCTTTTCATTCAGAAGGAATTACTTCCTTTAGGTTAATGGTAGTATCATTTCAGTGCTATTTAGGATGGTACCTGTCCTTGTACATAGTCTCCTAACATATATTTGTGCTATGATGACTTATTTATATAGGAAAGATAATTGAATATAAAGAGAGCAACAGCTAAGGCATGAATTGGTTTTGAATTGCCTGTTTTTCTTTTGCTAGCATTTGTTGTGTCCTATAGGATGAAAATGCAAAGATGATTGCCTGAGCTCCTAAAGGAAGTCAAAGTGATTAGTCATGTCCTACAAGCCAAAGATATGTATACCTGTACCTATGTGCATATATATATCAATCCGGTTTTCATATATTTGTGTATGTCTTTGCACTTGACTGTTTTATACATATACACTATTCTTGGTGACTATACAGAATATAACTATACCTTTGCATATTATGCATGCAGTACATGCAACAGCATACACAGGAAGCATGCAAAAAGTGATTATCCAGTCATAACCTCAACTTTGAATTTATTAGGTATTATGAACAAAACCACGTGATGTATGGGAAATAAAGAGTCTGAGATCCATACCTCTTTTCCTGTTCTTTGTATCACTTAGACCAAGCAAATCAAAAAAGTCCTAACTTCAGAGACTTTTCTGGAATCAGACTTAGATGCATTTCAAGTAACTAGAAGGTGGAGGATCTTTTCTTTAAAATGTTTCTAATTAACTGTTAATGAATCTATTAACATTGCTCCTTATAAAAATTTTAAACAAAACTAAAAAAATGCAAACAATAGTTAACATAAGTAATGATTAGACAACATTAAAAACCCTTTCTGTATGTAAAAATAGTGGACTAAAAATAGCAAATTTTTGCCTAGCAAGAACTGCTCCCACAATCAATTGCAACACTGAGTCAAAATATTTTTATGCTCAGTAGTCACAATGAAATACTGATACAGAGGTATTTATTTTCAGTAGGCAGAATGATTCTAAAACTTAAATATCCTCTGCTCACTTGTAAGCCCATGCTTATCATGACGCAGACATTTTCTGTAGAATATTTTCCATGAACAAAAACTAATGTTTCTACAAAAAGTAATTATTACCTGATTTTCGTGCCTTCACATGCTTCACCTAAAACAAATGCCATTGGCTTTCATCACATAATATCATTATAAAGATATATCTTCATATTTTCAAATCAAATAATCACTATAATAGCAACTTGATTGCATGAAGAATAGTGGCTATCAAGACATATTATCATTATACGATGTGCACCTAAAATGAGGAAAATTTAAAGCAATGTTCTACAATTTCATTATCATGACAAATGAAGACTAAAAGTCTTTTTACCCTGATGTTCTTTTATATAACTTACAAAAGAACTCAAAGTGTACAGCAGTTAGTACCACTTTCAAAAGATTCTCTTTTTTCTAACTGGTAGGACCTTACAGATGGAATAAACTTGAGGAAAGTATTGCCTAACTGACTTGCACCATTCTTGATTACACTTTAGAGCAGCATATCATTGTTTTCAGTAGATCGAATTACATGACAGTGAGAGCAGTAATGCACATGCTGTCTGAATTAACATTCCTCATCTTCAATTTTTATTACCAAGGTGCAATAATATGATGGCATTACTTTTGTTGTCATGATTAGCAAATAATACTTTTCAAAACAATTCAGGAAAGAACTAGTTTGGAATATGCTGCACTCTGGAACTAGAAATTGATCCAAAGTGTTACGAATTGTTGCTGATGCAAAGAAAAAACAACAAATTGAAATTCTGAGCTATATATTCCATTGGCAGGTTTTGACGTAAAATACTTAGCAAATGCTTAGTTTTAAAAAAAAAATATCAGAAAAGGTTATGGAAGTCTTTGTCAACATTGGCAACACATTTGTTATAACATTTTTATACAAACCATCGAAATAATTTTGCCAGTGAAAAACAGGCTTGTGTTTTTATATCTGTATGAAGTTTGGCTGATGTCCCATGCTTAGGATAGAGGTATAACTTTACCAGTGATGGTTATTTCACTGAAGGTGGATGCCAAAGCAGTGGAATTATAGGCATTTCTGCCCCCCACTACTGTGAGCTTCAGATCCTCAGCATGATTTGAATAGGTCTAGTGGGAACTAGCTCACTCATGCTAAAACACCTGGTAGCAACATTACTATATTTGATTGTTTTAATCTGTACAACATAAGTAATAACTTATTTCTTCTATTTGTCTTACACCAAGGGGAACAAACCAAATCCCTAATTGAAAGTGGTAGGTTAGGGAAAATAATAATCACAGCAGTCACTTTAGAGAATGAACTTGTTTTAACAGTTTTGATTAGCTTGGTGCAGATATTCTCCAAGCAAAATTTTACTTACGGAAATCAACTTTAAAATCATTGCCTTGCATATTCACACGCTGTCTTCTTTATGGGGTACCATACAGTGAACCACACTCCACTACAGCTTCAGGAATTAAATTTGATCTGTATCTCACTGCAAATAGAGGACCTGAGCAGGTAAAGGTGACTGAAATAAGATTAATCATATTAGGCATTTTGCATCACTGGCTACAGACATTTACAACCATGCTGACCACTTCCACCAGATCTTCCTCCTTTTTTTCAAAGGCATAGACTATTTTCTGGTGGAGGAAAGACAGTGTTTACAGACCTCTCCCCTGGGATTCTGAGATAAGATGACAAAAAAGAATCTGACTGCATCCCTCCCATTTCTATGCAGATTGGAAAATGCACCATTTCAGTCATGAGACGATAGTTTGAAAAAATTCCTCATAAACAGAGACCAAGACAAAAAGGTGTTCATATATATATTTTTTTGGAATAAATAAAGTGTTAATAGCAATGTTTCCCAAATTATCTCCATTTAGTTGTTCACCAGCTGTTTCTGATGCTTTTTTTTCAGGAAATAGTGAAAGTCTCAGAAACTTATCCTAGACTACTTCTTCAGGTAACAAGATATAACAACATCACATGTTCATTCACCCACTCAGTTCCAACTTCTATAACCAGATGGGCAACGGACCTGGCTAACTTTGTCTCATTGAAACAGTGAAAGAAATTCAATGGTAGTTGTTTATTATAAACCACAAATCTGTATTCTTACCCTATCTTACCCCATTCTTACCCTCTGTGCCTTCTTTTTCAGTTATGATCTCCATTGCAAGCACAGCTTTCGAAATCTCTTTGCTAGGATGTGTAGATTCATTTCTGCCATTAGATTTGCCACCTTATATTCAAACTCAAATCTCTGCTAGACCTTCTGACACTTTTTGTCTCCTTGTTTGTGTGATTTAAACATGACTAAGCAGAGTTTGCTGATTTCTTCAATAAGCACTTCTTCAGCCTTTATTACCGCAGAAAGCTTCCTTTTATATCTACTGCCTACTCAGATCCAATAATCTGTCCTCAAATCCAGATAGTCTACACTCTTCTAGTTTTTCCTGACAAGTGTCTTTAAGGCACAGGCTTTCCTGACAATTCATAGACACAAATACCCCTTTCAGGGTTCTGTTTTTTCCATTGTTGACAAACACAGCTTCACTCTACTTCAAGTGATTCAAAATGATTCTGTATAGACTACACTCCTGAATTTAACTGAATTATACCAGTTTTCCTCTAGGTCTCTAGCATACTCTGTTTTTTTCACTGCATGTATAAACAATTCAACTTTGTCTAAAGGTCCATTCTGGTTTCAGCAGAAAAGTTAATACAGCAATTGGAAATAAGAAAACAATTAGAAATAAAATAAGGAGGAAAAGAGAAAATGGAAATCAAAGTAAATTAGAAGTTATGAGGTATATAGAATTGACAAAGGATAATAAGTACATTGGCGAAAACCAATTGTTGGCAGAGCAAAAGACCAAAAAAAAGTGCTTTAAGCATATTGAAAAGATAAATCTAGCAACATTTTTTATTCATTATCAGATGAAAAAGTTAATTATAGTAACAACAGCAACAACTAATGAGCGGACTGAAGTGTTCAATAAATATTTCTATTTTACAGTTGGGAAGAAGTAGGATAATGTAAAAATTGACAAATGTGGAAGACTTCATAAAAATAGTCAAAGAGGCTGTTAATCAGCACTTAATAGTGATGGGCAAACTTTCAAACCAGTGGACAATCTCTGGTATGCATACGTTCCTTCAAATAAATCTGGAACTCCAAGGAAATGCTAAAATATTGCTAGAAAATTATGCCAATGTCACAAAAGGCAAAGAGGATGACAGGAGTAAGTGATATTAAATGAGACAAACTCTTGGAAAACCTGTTACAGGAACCAAATAGTTTAATTTTTAATTATCTTCCAGGAAATTGATCTTGTCAAGCAAAATTGACTTAATCATTGGATGAAATGGCAAATTTGTTTAAATGTTCTTACTGTAGAAGTATAAGAATCTAGGACTAATAAAGACATTTGAATTAGCACTGCAAGTGCATAATAAGAAGGTTAAAAATTGGCCCATTAGGCAAGCTTGAAAGGAGTGTCTGTGAGACTCATCAATTTTCTAATAACATTTAGATTCAATAGTACTCAACTACTGATGCTCAGACTGGGATATAAAGGTCTGTCTTATAAAATAACATGCAAAATAACAGATTTTTTGGTTAAAGAGGTCTTTACAAAGTCTTTGATTCAATACAGCTAAATGTAAACATTTACAGCAAGAAACAAGGAATGGAGGCCTCATCTGGGAACAAAAACTGCAGAAACTGTGTGGGAGTTATCATAAATAGTCAGGTCCCAAGGAGCCACCATGAGGCAAAAAGGGTTTAATACAATTGCTACTTGCAAAAACAAAGACTATCAAAAAAGGAACCGAGATGATTTTACTTCTGTTTCATAAGAACAAGACTTGAATATTCTGAAAAGAACATACCTGGGAAGTCAAAATCCTCCTCAGCTAAAATATCAGTATTTTAAACATTAAGGTGGAAATAAAAATGGTGAACAACTTAATAGAAAGAAAGTTCTGCACAAATCTTCCTCACAAAAGAGAAAATAAACCAAAATAAAAACATGACAAAACAACTTGTCAGCTGGTATGCACATGACAGATGGTATCTGAAGCTCAAGTCAGAAGTTTATCAGCTATTACATTGATTCTTCTGTATGGTCTGATATATTTGATTTAGAAATGGCTTTTTTGAAAGTTTTAGTTTTACAAAAAGGAATATTTTTCCATTAAAGTTTTTAAACTATATCTGATGGTTTAGAATACTTTTTTTAAAACTGCAGAATTTTTCAAATAATAAAAATAAAGCTCCATGAAAATACAGTCAGGTACTTAGCACTTCAGTTGAAAAAGAGCACCAGATATGAAGGGATCACTTAGGTTATTGGAACAAGCTGACAACTGCAGCTAAAATAAGTGAAACAAGGAATAAGGATTTTATTTTATAATCAGGGTGATTAGCCACTGGACAGGATTTCCCCAAAACACTAACAGACTCTGCAGGTCAGTTTTTGATGCCTTCTAATCTAATTTGTGTATATAATGCAATGCCATGTAGTATACAGGAGATCTGACTGGATGGTATACTATGATCTAGTAATCTATTCCAGGCATAAACTGTCATGCTGTGATAGGAGTTGCCCTACCTGACCTGACATTGCTTTCCAGTTGTAGGTGACAGTATACAAAGCATTAATTAAGCTTCCCATTACGCCGTAACTGCCGAAGTTATTTCGATCACTGTCCATAGGAGAACTGCTGCAAAAAATTATGCATATTAGTAAACATAGATAGCCAAATTCCCCTTCTTATATCTAAAAATATTATTGATGGAGTTACTCTCAATAAAGAAGTTATGTTATCATGTCGGATATGTCCAAAGACTTTTACTATCCTTTGTTGAAACACAGGGAGGTTCACAACTCATCAAGAAACAAATTGTTTCCTTGCTGCCATATTTCATTAGCATTCCAAGCAAATTCGATATTGCATTTAAAGAAAACATCTTTATTTTTGTTGAACAAGTTAATCAATATGATCAAGAGGGCATAATAGCAGAAAAATTGTCATTCTGTCGTACAACTATATGTTTCACACCACATCTCAGAAAGGGAAAGAAAACTGCATTTAGTTTAGTTTTCTTGCTCTATGTACAGTCCTCATTTCCTCTTTCTTCCTGTACATTCACTTGATCATCTCCTATTTCTGCCTTATGGAGCAAGGTAAGTCTACCGCTGGGAAACAGAAGAAATAGGACAGATTTACATCTAAGTTATAATTCTTATAAAATTAACATACTTAGTAAACATCTTCTTTAAAATTATACTATTTTATACACTCTGAGATCAGCTCAGTTGGTTAGAACATGGTGTTGGTAGCACCAAGGTTGTGGGTTTGATTCCTCTATGGGTCATTCACTTAAAAGTTGGACTCGATAATCCTTGTGGGTCCCTTCCAACTCAGAATATTCTGTGACTCTGTATACAAATAGCAGGGAAACGACAAGCTTTTAGCAAAGTATCAATCCCATTGAAACAGCAAAGAAAGCAATGTTTTGTGCAATACTTACTGCAGTTGCTCTTACAGTGTTTTAAAAATATTAAATCAAGAATCAACATTCCCTCAGGAAATAAATGGAGAGACAATGTAAGCAGATTGCTCACCCACTGCAGCATTGCCTCTAGACAGCAATTGCTTACAACAGCTAGGAACAGATAGTGGGAAAATATCCTACTGAAATGGCACAGAGGATCTGGGAAGGCAGAACACAATTATCTGAGATAGAATTTCATCAGAATGCTAAGGTTATACCAAGGGAACATTAATGATCACTTTACAGCCTCCTTTGAAGTGAAAAGCAGGTCTCAGGTATAACAATACACTTAGAGAATTCAGGGTGTAGGACACAGAGAGATTTCAGTTTTTCTGCATTCCCTACTTTACACTGAAATACAGTTTGCCCCTTTTGAGGCTTTTTTCCCCTCCTATTGATCATCATTATAGTACCTGAGTGACAGGCCTAGAAGAGGACTGAGGGGTGACATAAGCAGAATTTAATCATGAAACAAAGCTAAAACTGCAAGACTGAAAGTCTTCTGACTAATCTCAGTAGAAAACACAGAAAAAACTCTGAAGAGTTTCGAGAACATTCAAGGGAATACGTGCCATGGAGTGCACATTGCCTTCTTATGTTGCATAGATCTTGCAACAGATGACATTGGAAATGCTTTTCAAGACTTTATCCTTCATTCTGAACAGCCATGAAGGAGGCAGATGCCACACAGCCCCAAGAACATAAAGAAGCTCTCAATTGTAAGATAACTTTCAATACCTCTGATAAAGATAATAGGACTATGTTCTTGGTTGTGGATTATTCCTGCTGTAAAAGTTGGATCTAATATATTGCCAGAAGTAATAAATAAGAAGATGCAGCACAGCACACCACCACCTCACTAAGGCCTTAAGAAGCATATAAACTGTTTGGATACATTATTTCCTTGACATCTTAGATTACAATGTTATTTTTTCTTGTCACTTTTAGGAACTGGAATATAATGAAGTTTTGATGAACTGGAATATGGTCTGTTGCTTCTAACAAATCACTGTGACCAAAGCTGAACTCATTAGAAAGACTAATTTTTTATACAAAGGACTAACCATTGGCAAAATTGAGTCTAGATTTTTTAAGCTTTCTTAATGAATTTAAAGAGCAGTTTCTATGTAAATACAAACACAGCCTTGACTGAAGAGGTGAAAGTAAAAAGCTGGCTTATTACAGATTAAATTCTCCTCTGAGAATAGCCTGCCTGACAAGCAGAAAATACACTCTCCACATCCTCAAAAAATACGTGACTAGCAGTTATTTCCAGTCAATAATAAAGCTGCAAATTATCTCTGCTAATTTTGATCTTTTCTATAAGTCTAGAATTCCAGGTATATCAGGAATTTTGTATAGCTCTTTCCCTTCTGTTCAGTTGGAGCACTTTTGGTTTTTTTGGATTATTTGATTCTAACACCTTTTGCTGGTTTATAGACAAGGCTGTTGTTTATAGACCTATTTAAATTAATCCAGATTTGTGTTGCAGTGCATTTTGAATGAGAACAGTACTGATCTTAAGCCTTTTATACACAGGGATCCAAAGTCCCAAAGTAATGTGAAAAAACCCCTTCATATACACCCTGCTTAGTGTGATTCATATCCAGGAATATATTTCAGTTGTTCCTCACCTGTGGAATTATCTCTGGCATCTTTCCTATAGAATTCAGTGTGTTGACTCTAATTTGTAAAGGTCTGTCTGTTTCAGAGCCATGGAACTCCTTTCCCATATATTAAGGCAGGGGGACAACATAGCCACCCTCTGAACAGTTTCTTATTTCAAAGCTCATACTCATTTTTAGGAATAAAAATTTAGATTTGAGATTTTAATATAAAACATTATTATAGTAAAAATTCTCTATCAACAATGTAGCATAATATGAAATTGGCCTATTTATCTGGAAAATTGTGCCTGATTTACCCAACTTCAAATTTCTCGCTGTCTGATGAAAAGGTGGAGCTACATCTGGGATCCATAAACCCTTCTGTGGCAAAAATTGGCAGCAGTTGGCAGTGCCTCTGAATTTATCATGGAATAGAAAGATAGAGGTCCTAAAGCAGACATGCTGTTGTTCAGCAGCTTATTTCACTCCACATCATTTTCCAAACAGTCTTTTTTCCACAGCCCTTGATTTTAGCTAGCATATGGAGCTACTTGGAAAACAAAATCTCTGTCTTGGAGGCAAAAACACTTTTGTAGTGGCAGATTCATCTTATGGACAGTAATACAAGCAATCAGTCTGAATTCAAATAGTATATTATCTATATTCCACACAAAACTAAGTAAGTTAAACAAAATATGCTCCTTTAAATCAGATAATATCCCACTGGAATTACCATCCCATCTTTGAAATGATGAAAAACAATACAGGAATTTTTATGAACAACTGAATTTCTGGCAAACATTATCCAAAGAAATACTGATATTGTTGAAATATATGATCTGTAACTATGCTTCTTATAGACTGTATCTTTATTTCATTTTCACATAAATTTATTTTAAGTGCCAAAAATTTCTCCATTCAGGACATTTTTCACTCCATTTGTGGGCTCAGTTACTTTTTTGGTTCAATACTGACTAAAAATATGCTGTCTTCTGTTTCCTCTTGTTTTCCTACCCCTTTCTTGGTCACAATATTGAAGGGAAATACGTTTCAAAAATCTCAAAATTCAATTCAAAATTATTGCATTCTTAATGAAATATTGAATGAGGGTTCTCAATTTTGATATATGCAATAAAAAATGCCTATAAGTATACAAATAAAAATGCATCAACAATGCAAACAAATATATCCACAAACACGTACATGAATACAAAAAGAAAAGGTATTTTTTAAAGATTGAAGATAAAGATTAAAGATGAAGTGATGATGAACAGCTACTAAAAATAATAGTGCACACAAAGAACTCTTATGACCTAAAGAAGATAAAGCAAACATTACTTAGACCATAATTCATAGCCATAAGCTAGGACAGGGACCATCCAACAGATGTAGTTGTATTCATTAACATTCAATATCACTGCACTTGTGTCTAGCAATGTCCTTTAAAATCTTTAGCTTTATCCCCTGAAGATGTTTCAGAAATTGAACTTCTTGACCCCACACAGTCTTCTCCAGGCATACACATCCTTCTGGTTTTCTATTACCTCAAAAGGTCCTGATGAGGTCAAAGTCATTATCTATAAATTCTGAACACTAGAGAGAAGGGAAAAAATGGTACAACTTTTTTCATATCCCTAAAACATAGTTTTGGATAAAGAGTATTTTCTCCCAAATATCCATAAATACAATACACAGTTGATGTAACCTTTTAAATACAAGGTAGTCTATGCACTGCAGTGCCTAATTGAACACATAAAAGCTAATGACATAATGACTAATAATAAATGTGTAATAAGTATTCCAAAATCAGAGATGAATAGACTGTGGGGTCAGAAAATGAAAGTGTAAAAGAAGTTTTTAAAGAAGAGAGGTCTTCAAATAATTTATACCTGTAATCACTGTAGAGATATTAGAAAATGTGGGATGACTGAAACTTTCTTTACTTGGAATAGACTGAAGAATCTGATTCTGATAAAAGTGTTAGTAGAAGATGCTTTAGAAAAATACAGAAAATGAAAAGACAAATGAAATGACAAGAAGTTCTGGAAAAAAAAAAATCCAAATATTATAAGATGTGCTGTTAAATTATTCCTTAAAATTATATTAGTACCAGGTGAGTGGAACATAGTAAAAAAGTAATCCATCTTGAAAGGCTCTGATGGTAAAATATTGACAGCTGTTTCTGACATCTGCACTGGGAAAACTGTTAGAAACTATAGCAATCACAGAAACGTGTAAACACAGAATCACTGAGGTTGGAGGGAATCTCTGGAGACCTTCATGAGGTAATCCAAACCCCTGCTCAAAGCCAGACAACACAAGTCAGTTGCTTACAGCAACAGGCAAACTTTGAATGTCTCCAGGGATTGAGATTCCACATCTCTCTGAGCAACCCGTTCCTCGTTCAATCATCCTCACAGTACAAAAGGTTTACTTTTTTTACATGAATTCCAGTGTGTTCATATCTTGCTGGTCCTAGGGAGCCCAGCAGTGGACAGAGAACTCCAGATGTGACTCACCAGGGCTGAGCAGAGAAGAATCACCTTCCTTGACCTGCTGGAAATGCTATGCCTAACACAGCACAGGAATATGATGGCCTTCTTTGCTGTAAGGGTGAATTGCTGACTCATGCTTTACTCCTTGTCCACCAGCATCCCAAGGGACTTCCCTACAAAGCTTCTTTCCAGATGATTAGCCCCAGCCTGTACTGATGCTGATGGGTTCTTCCTCCTCAGGTTCAGGATTTGGCATTTCCATTTGTTGAGCTTTATGAGTTTCCTGATTATCCCTTTTTCCAGCCTGTAAAAGTCCCTTTTCCAAGCCTGTAAAGGTCCCTTTAAATAGCAGTGGAACATTCCGGTGCATCAACCACCTCTTCCAACTTTGAATCATCAAAAAACTTCCTGAGGTTGCTTTTTTCCAGTTCTCAGAAAACTTCCCCTGTCACCATGACTCTTCAAAAATGATCAAGAGTAGCCTCACAAATACATGAACCAAATCCCTCAGCACTTGGGAGTACATCTCATCAGGTTCCATGGACTAGAGCATGTTCAGTTTCTTCTAGTTGTCTGAGAAGACCTCATCTATTTCTTGTTTCTGTTCAGGCAGTCTGTAGCTGATGTCCATCACAATATCCTATATTAGTCTGCCTGCTAATTGTGACCCAAAAAGGAAATGGATCATTATGTGCATAAACAAATATTGAGGAAGAACCAATGTAGATTCTATGGAGGGGGGTCACGACCACATCTCATTGGAGTTTCCAGAATTAATCAAAATGAATTTGTAGACCAGAGTTATTTGTTTAATACATCATTTACCTGGGACTTTGTCTGGGTTTTTAACAAAATCCCTGTCAATGTAAGAATATAGATTATAAGTGCCATGAGATAAGGAAGAAAGTTGTCTTGTAGATTCTTAGATGCAAAATAGGAAGCAGAGTAAGAATAAACTCAGAAGGTGAGAGACTCATTTGCATGCCAGAAGCATCCTAGCTCAATCTGATACTTTTCAACATATGCATAAATTATTAACTCTGGTAAGTGTTCACAAATATGTAGAAGGTTAACAAAGTAAGATGACAATATCTTATCACGATTATAAGTTTAGGCTAGTAAATACAAAAGTCTGAAGCAAATGACTAAGAAAGGACATGCTAGAGGTAAGTCATTGAACAATTCGTTGGGAGATAAATTACTGACAAAGATAAGGTAATGCACATAGGAAAACCATCACTGACTAGATGCACACACACTGATGCATTCTTAACCAGCTAATATTCCTCATGGAAAAGATATTAGAGTTTTTTAATAGGTTAAATAAGATACCTTCAGAAAAGTAACTGGGATGTTAGTATTTTTTAGGAAAGGAATATCAAACACAGCAAAAAAATATCCTTATACCACAGAATAACTCCACAGTACATTTTAAATGGGTCTTCCACTTCTGTCACCAAAAGGCTTGAGTAGAACCAAAATAGCTGCAGACAACAGAATAATATAATGCACTCTGAAAAGGACACTTAATAGATTTAGACTCTGAAGCCTGGAAAATAACTGTATGTGAGGAAATACGATAAAACTTTATAAAAACACGAATAGAGGGAAATAAGGAACAGCAGTTCATCATTTCTTAATATACAAAAAGCAGAAGACATCAAATGCAAGTAGTAAATAAAAAATTAGAATACTTTCCACAGTAATCAGAGGTAAACAGTGTGATTCATTGTCCCAAGATGTTGAGAACCCTAATACTTTATTATGGAAGTGACTTGACACCTTAGTTGAACAAAAATATGTCAAGCACTACTAACACAAAGTAATGACATCTAGATTAATCTCTGAGCTGTACGTTGCTGGAAGCTGGGACACTGCGTTTGGGAGTTATCTCCTCAACCTTGTCTTCTTCCGAACCTTGTTCTTATATTGCATCTTGGCTGTGTACTGTGAGCCATTGTCTACCTCAGTGAAAACAGTCTTCTGCTGAAAGAGAGGAGTTATTAAGCAAGTGACACAAAATTATTATTTTTACTTCTCAAATCCTATCCATTTAATAACATCTAAATGTAGGCAAACAAGCTTTACCGGTTCCTCTCTTTGGAGGTTCCTCAATTTGGAGGAAGTTGTTTTGATCCTTTCTAGAGTTTAGAGCTCTCTCAGACGTGCCACATACATACAAAAAGAAACCAGAAAATAAAGCAATGGAGAAAGACACTATTCTGTTCACTCTGTTACCAGATAATTATATCACTATATCTTTACTGGAGGAGAAATGGCTCATTTTGTTTGGATCACCTCCTTATTCACATACTTATTTTAGTGCTGCCAGAACAGATGCCGCCACCGGTTATGACAGAGCTGTTGCAAGAACAGGGCTAAGTAGCTCATGCTTGCTTCATCAGCCTGACAATCTGGTTCAGTCTCAGTGGTATTAAATCACATATTCCATAAAAAAAAGTAATTCTGGCTCTATAAAGCTCAGCCATGCTTGGTTTTGCAATGAACAGCTCTTGATATTTCTTAGGCTTTTTCATTTCTTGTTTAGAGTTGTAAGAATTGTATTTTTAAAGAAAGAAAGAAAAAGTTAATGTTGCCTTATCCTGAGACTCACGATTTTCATTCTGGATCTCCTAAAGCATTTGCCTAAGTCAAAACAAAAGAATAATGCCACTGAGTTCTCAGACTAACATCACTATAGTCTACTTTTACCCTACTGTACAGTTCCTTTTAAGCAGCAAATGCAAGGTACTGCAATTTACAATGTAATAGTCAGAGCACAATTTCAGAGATTCAAATCCTGCTTATGTACTTGGAAGCAGTGTCACTGAAGTCAGTGAAAATGCTCAAGTGAGATATCTGAATAGGCCTATCATGGATTATCTTTCCAGCCCTATCACAGATTATCTTTCCAAACTGGCATACATACTTTTGCTGGATAAATAATACAGCTTTCTATATCACACAGCATTATACCTCTAAAACTGCAAATCAAAACGTAATTTTAACATAAAAAAATCAAACCTTATTTTTGTTAAGATTTTTCTTCACCCTTATTACCAAAAAGACACTTCAAAGGCATTTAAAATGTCATGATTCCCTGCATGTCAAAGTATGCTTCCTTTATCTTTTGCTGGATTTTAAAAGCGCAGGAAGATGCTGGCTTTTGACCAAGATTGTGACTGTACTGTCATAGGTATGGACATACAAATATCCATAAGAAATCCTTAGAATCTCTAAATGTCTGTTTTAAAATTAACATAACTCTTTTTTTTTCTTTCCGAAAGAAAATGTTACCAATAATGAAGTAAAATTTTTCTACTTTTTGTTATTAAAACAGTTCTGCAAAATGCAGTCCTAATTATTGTCCACTGTATCACTCATATTGTTACAGAATCACAGAATGGTTGGGGTTAGAGGGGACCTCTGGAGATCATCTAGCCCAACTCCCCTGTTATTTTGAATATCTCCAGAGAAAGAAACACCACAATCTCTCTGGGCAGCCTGTTCCAGTGTCCTCAAGGTAAAGAAGTTTTTCCTCATATTCAAATGGAACTTTGTGTGTTTCATTTTGTGCCCATTGACCCTTATCCTGTTTCAGGACACTGCTGAGGCCCAGCTCCCTCAGCCTTTCCTCATAAGAGAGATGCTCCAGTCCCTTCATCATTTTTGTAGGCCTTTGGTGGCCTACAAAAGTAGGCTTTTATACCTCCTTGCCTCTAGAGTATGATAAATTAGCTTCTAAACTTCTAAATGACACTGAACTATACCTATCCTACATATAATTAAAATCAGATATTGTGTAGATGCTCAAAAAGCATGATCAGGAACAAGCCTTAATGGACAATGTTAGATGGTTCAGTTGTGCAAGTTAAACCTGACAACTTATTGACTGTCCACTAGTTCAAGCTGCTGCAAATGTCTAACATAGCCATTATCTTTGGGGAAGTACAAGGCTTCAGAGCTTTTTTACACTCATTTATTTGTTGCCTATACCCAGGACAGGTATCCTTTCCAAAGCTACATATGCAATGAAGACATTGCTGTTCCCATCTGCTTGTCCATGACAGCTGGATGGGTGTTACTGCCTTCGTTTCTTTTGTGTGCGGAGGGGAGTCCAAGTGCGGTCTTCCCCCAGTAACTCTAACCTGCTTAAATTTGCCTTTGCCTGGCCTGTAGGGGTAACTGTCCATACAGTCCCTTCTATTGGGTGAGATATAGAGTGGTAATCCCCAGCAAAATGGAGGGAATAGAGGGCACCAGCATCTTCTACCAGCAAAGATGATTGCAAAGTGTGCCCTAGTAAGAAGGTTGTGCCAATATAATTAAAGGTCTTATTTCATAATAAAACAGTTAAACCGGCACAAAAATTCTGTCAACATGGTTTCTTTTACTTTTAAAATTAAATTCCCATGAGACAGAACTGATTATCCCATTTAAACTTGTTTAGAGTGGTACAATCTTCCATTGGACAAGATCCATTTCTAACTACCAAACTGATGTTTCTCACAAATGCTGAGTTTTTTAAATTATTCTAGAAAAGCAGATGCGTTGTAACAAATATCAGTGATTAATATGTTTGTGGGGTTGGTTGGTTAGTTGGTTGGTTTGGTTTGGGTTGGTTCGGGTTGGGTTGGTTTTGATTTAGTGCTCAATCTTAAAATTCTGTCTGCCAGTGTGTGTGGAAGAAGGGGCTGCAAAGAGAAGATTGGTGAGGAGAAAAGAGAATAAGTTGTTTTTAGAATTGTTTTCACTCAAGAGACTTTTGCAGTTGGCAATGCTAGGCCTGGGAAAGATCAATGCAGGGAAATCCCACTTATTACATCTACTGATATTTCTCCTCTGCCTGTTTTGAGAATTAGGATTCCTGTCTAGAGATAACACTTTCTCACATGCTTGAGGCCCCTGCTGGGAGAGAGGGAAATAGTAAAAGCGCAGGGAAGAACACAGCCTTGAAGATATGCATGTGTGAAAGTTGTTGTTATAAAAGCACCAGAATGGGCCTGCTGCTGTGCTCTTTAACCCACTGCATGATTTAGCAGTGTATTTAGGGTTTCCAACTTCAGAATAAACTTTTCCTTAATACCTTAGCTGTGGTTTGGTCATCTGGGCTTACTGGCGCGCGTATCAATTCTTACACAACAAACTTCAACCACATATGCGAAGTCACAACACAGAAACTTCTATATGTGCCTTCTGATTCACCCAATTTACCTGGCTCTGGTTGTGAGAATTTGATTACACCAGCTATGCCCCAGTGTTATCCAGAACACACTTCTTAGGAGATGGTCAGTACTCCTAAAGGAGCAACACAAGAACCAAAAAAAATCCCCTGAAATTACTATTCTTCTCTTACTACTTCTTTCCTCATTATTTTGCTCATGATTTTCTTTTTACCTAATGTTGTTTATAAACTCATCTTCCCCTTCATAGTTTTTTACAAATATTTCATCAGTGCCTCCTTATTTTGCATATTTCACACATTGAAATCACCGAGTTAAGGATAATCTGACCCCAATAACTTAAATTGAGCCTCTAGAATGATAAAAAACTACAAAGAGCTATCTTAGACCACCGGAGACAAGACTTGTCAGTTTTGCAAAAGACCCTGATCCCCAAAAAAACCCTTTAGGATGCGCTGCAAACTATAAATTGATAATTCCTCAATCTGTAAGAAGAAAGCACTGACCAAATAAGTTCATAATGCTACGTGCAATACTGCACTGCTCTGGTTCCCCACGTTGTCCTGAGTGGAGTGTCTGTCAGTGCAAACTATGGTTCCTTTCTGCTTGTGTGCCCAAAATACCTTCCCACTGCTACAAAAATATGGGGAAGGGAGCTGATGAGCACCTGGATGTCAAGGGATAGAATCAGCTCACAGAGAAGGTACCTGTGTGCTCAAGAGATGAGCAGTGCTTCTGAGGAACCAGCACAGACTTAACTCAACTGTTTTGATTCCTCCCTTAGGAAATATGGAATAGAGTGACAAAAAGGAAAGGAAATATGTACCTTTTTATTATGTGAAGTCCAGCTGCACACCACCTTACAGTGACCTTCTCAAGTTCTCTGTGTTTTGATTGCCTGCTGCCCTATGTACCTCATTCCTCAAAGGTTAATGAGGCTAAACAAGAGACAAACAAAAAGGTCAGCCAACAAAATGATGATCTATTGACAAAGTGGAGCCAACAAAATGATGATCTATTGACAAAGTGGAATACAAAAGTAACGTAGAACTCTAGGATTGCTGTTCCTCCATTGCTGATACCATGCTAAAACAAACACATACATTTCCTTCAGAAAATTTTGATGTGCATGAAGAAGTGACACCCTCTCTTGAGTCCAAAAAGCTGAACCAATGTTATTACACCCTGAAGCCTGAAGTTTTTATTTCTTTATAACTCTGGCATGGTAAAGAAGTGCAAAGAGGGAACCAGGGAGGAAGTCAGGGAAATTACTCTGCCTCTCTAACTAATTAGGCATTCATTGGAGCAGGTACATGTGTGAGAAGACTGAGGTCAGCCATCCAGCTAACCATGTCACCTCTACTCCTCATCTCCAGGCTTAGATCTTTCACAAAGGCTGTATAAGTGCCAGTTGTCAGAGAAACCGCTGCTCAGAGGTGGTACAAGCAGGTGTATTACAGCTGAAGACTTTTGTCTTCCTGTCACCAAGGCTGAAAGTAGAAAATGGCAGAGAATCTGTCCCTCAATTCAAGTGACAAGCAAGAATAATGACTAAAGAGCAATTTATGATGAGGACATTTTTCCATTGTAAAAATTTGATTGCTCTGGCCCCCAACTTTTCATTGGAAATGGCACTTCAGTCAATAGGAAGAAATGTCTGGTCAAAATGAGCAAGTAAAAAACCATACATTCCTTCCCAACACTGTCTGTCTGAGCAGGGACTTAGAGCTGCTATTTTTTTTTTTTTACAGAAGGACAGAGGATTTGTTCAGGTCAGAACTCAAGATTCCTGGAGATCTGATTTGTTTCAGAAAAATGCAAATTTTTAACTTTCACAAAAATTTCTGTTCCTACTGTTGGAAGCAGAGTGAATACTGTTTAAAAATAATCTGCTTTGTTAACTTTACACGGATCTCCATCCCTTTAAAAATGTAATTTGTTTCTTTAGTTAAAATTCCTTGACAAACAAGAGTTTAAAAGAAAGCAATGGTTTTCAAAACCCTTTCTGGACTCCTTCTTTAATTAACAATGATGCAGAAAAAAATGCTAATATTGATAGTTACCATCAAATTGTAAGACCACAGAATCAAATCAAAATGTCTAGAGCATGAGATTTGAAAGAAGAGTCTAAACAATACACTTATCTGCAAGAACAGTCTGGAGAGCTGATTTTACCTTTGCAAAGCTGCCCTTTACATTTAAATTAAAAAATATTTAAAGTTGCCTCGGCAGACATCTTCAGCAGTAAAGCTAAAAACTGAAGGAAAATGAAAAAAAAAAAAGGAGGATTGAAAATGTGTTTTCTTTACATAGTGAATCAGATTAAAAGTGAATAATCTAATAGAGTTGATTCCAGGAATTACAAAGCATAAAATTGCACTGAAGATCTCAAAACACTGTCTCTTATTTTATGGCTCTGCACAATCCCTTTCTGTTGTTTTTTTCCTTTTGTAGGGATGGGAAATGAGGCACTAGCACCTGTCACTAGACCACTAAACAAATAATGTGTCGTTCCTTTGCATGGGCCACTGGAAGGAAATTGCTGCCTTGTGCTCCCATTAGTTCTCATTTGACATAAATTATGAGCCACTTAGAATGATGTAAAAGGATAGATTTCTTTTCTTTGACTGGAAACTTACCTGCTGATTACTCTGGAGCTTTGATTAATGTTTCTGCCCCTTTTTGTATGAAAGCTAGCAAACTAAACAGAGTTGGTACTCAGTAACTGTGTCAGTACAGTGGACAATAATGAGCCGTGGCTGGGAAAAACTGGAGGGTTCAAATTGCTAATGGCATAAATGAGACTTGTTACAGACCTGCAGGCTGAATCAAAATGGGAACTCCTCCATCCTCAGTCATGATGGTGATAGAACAAACTATTATATACTCAGAAATTTTGAGTATGGAATACTAAATATGGCACTGCATCAGTAGTTGAGGAATCTGTCTCTTACCACTGGGAAGTACTTTACTGAGGTATTTCTTTTGTGATAAATTATGAATGGCTGTTATATCATCATGGAAAAAAACCAGATATATGAGGCAGTCAGTGGGTGCCCTGGAGGAACTAGCTGATAATGATCCTTGTGTTTGGGGACCCCAGGCAGTGCAAATATGGCATCCACAAGAAAACTTAAGCTTAAGGAATTTCTTGCACTAGTTTGTACAACTATGCAGGGACATCAGTTTCCATACAAAAGCTGGATATGACAGCAGAAGGAACACAGCATAGGAAAGGGAAGATAATGTATTGTAAATAGAAAGGCTAAATTCAGAATCAATTATTACAATATCAAATTCCTCTTTTTGAAGAAAAAGATGGAAACTACTTGCTATTAATATTTTTCAACTACAGTAGTATTACTGGTACATTATTAAACCTGCTGGAAGTAAATTTGCTTGCTTTTCTCCAAGCTACAACACCCTGCAATGTAAATGATATTTCAAAGTTGAGATCTGCAGTCCCGAACATGTACATTTTATAGTTTCCATGTGACCAGAAATGGATGCCTGAAAGTCCACCAAACAATGCTTGGGGCCAAGGATTCAGGGTTTACTGTCTAAGGAAAACCTGTACCAAGTGGAAGAGGGAAATGGAGCAGGAGGTACTGTGAAATGGCACATGGAAGAGATGCAAGCCCATCTAACCCAGCCCTCTGCACACCTGCTAGTTTTGTTTCACGAGTGTCCTAGTTAGAGCAGCCAGGACCAATTCATTGCTGTTTGCGTGTAACCCAAACTGTGTATTCTACACCCTCTATGTCATTTCCCAGGAACTGGTAACAATAGACCATCTGCAGCAGCTGCCCAGAGCACACCTGACCCCTCAGGCTATAAGCTGGATGTTAAGAAGCCTGTGAGATAGGAGGATGCTCCTGTCCTCACACCAACAACTCAAGTGTGATGACTCCCCTCCGGGGAGTCATTAGCACATCCATACCCAGCCTGAGGGGTCATGTCTGCTAATGGGCCATCAAGGATTCCAAAAATATCTCACTACTCACAATCACCTGGAACTCCCTGCCCTGGAGGAGGTACTGGGCATTCCTGCTCGAACCTGAGGGTATATAATCTTGGAGTCTTGGGACTTCTGAGCCCACTTGTAGGATCCAGAGGAGGACCAGAACCTCAAGCAAACTGTGACCAGTACTCTCGACCAGACTGCGACTTTGGACTCAGGGGGACTATGTGGGGCTCAGCACCGGGGGCAATCAACACCATTCTGTTTGTGCCCCAGGGTGCTGGGTTATACATCTGGGGTTTGTGGGTTAAAACCAATTGTTTGTCTGTATAATTGTATTATTGTATTATTTTTATTAAATTGTAGCTCTGATTTATAATCTCTTTTGAGTTGGGTTCATTTCTACTGCTGGTTTACCTTTAAACCAGCACAAAAAGTGAGTTTTCTTCATGTTCAGATATTTCCTTAAGTCTGTACACTTGTCATTTTTTACAATACATCACTTTTTTAACCAAAAAGCACATATACTCCCCGCATATGAATGGCAGCACATAAATAAAGATGTGCTTGAAATAAAGATTATAGCATGAAGCAATAATTGGATGACACATACAAGAACATAATTTAAAAGATAAAAAGATTGCTGAAAAGAATGTATGAGGTTATACTAAAAAGTTACTTGGCCAGGTGTAGAGAAGAATATTTACTATTTCATAGGTTTTATGTACATAATGGACCATTAAGGTTATTTTGTCTAAAATTTTGCGTAACAGAAGTTATAACTGTTATGAGGCATTTACTGGGTGGTGGAAAACTATTATTTTCTGCAGTCACTGCAGGTTTCTTTTATGCATCAGTGATTTGTCTAAATAGAAAGTACATAATTTTTAAAAACAAGGCTATGTTAATTAAGAAATAAATTATCTTGGTTTGATTAAACATAATGAAAAATTGAGTCAGTCAATGAGAAAATGAGAATGAGTTAAATTAACTAGTTTTAGACAAACCTTCTTAGGCATGTTTGTGTCTTTAGAGTATGTAGCAAGGCAAATAGGCACATCTGAACCGTCACCATGGGCACAGCCATTCTGAATACTTCTCTTACTGGATGTGCAAACTCCTACTTATACTTCTTGCAGCTTAGAATTAATGGCACAACAGATTCACTTTAACCACTTAAATCCCACTAGAGACTCTTTTTAATAAAGGTTGATGTGAACATTTATCTTGCGAAAATTGGATTTGAATTCTGTTGTGGGTAGCAAGTTCACAATCACATTTGTTTTGAGTTGACTCTGCCTAGACACCAGGTGTCCACCAAGCTGCTCTATCACTCCTCCTTCCAACAGAACAGGAGGAGAAAAATATGATATGGGTGAATATATTGTGGTCTCTGCACTTCTTCCTCCTACTCCAGCATTGGGTGCCTCCCACGGAATACGGTCCTTCATGAACTTCCCCAAGTCCTTCCCACAGGCTGCAGTTCCTCATGAACTGCTCCAGTGTAGGCCCCTTCTGTGGGGTGTAATCCTTCAGGGACAAACTTTTCCAGCATAAATCCCCTGCAGGGTCACAAGTCCTGCCAGCAAACCTGCTCCAGTGTGGACTCCTCTCTCCACAAGGCCACAGGTCCTGCCAGGATCCTGCTCTAACATGGACTCTCCATGAGGTCACAGCCTCCTTCAGGCATCCACCTGATCCAGTATGGGTCCTCCATGGGCTGCAGGTGGATCTCTGCTCCACCATGGCCCTCTGTGGGTTACAGGGGAACAGCCTGTCTCGCCATGGTCTTCATCACAGGTTGCAGGGGAATCTCTGCTCTGATGCCTGGAGCACCTCCTTCCCCTCCTTCTTCACTGACTTTGGTGTCGGCAGAGTTGTTGCTCTCATTTTTCACTCCTCTTTCCCAGCTGCTCTTGCACAGCCCTTTTTACCCTTTCTTAAATATGTTATCACACCACTGTCAGCAATGGGCTCATCTTTGGCCAGTGGTAGATCCATTTTGGAGACAGTTGGCATTGGCTCTATCTGACGTGGGGGAAGCTCTCACAAAAGCCACCCCTGCAGCCCTCCTGCTACCAAAACCTTGCCACATAAACCCAATGCAACATTTTCAAGTTATGATCATCTCATTCATAAAGAACTAGAAGATCTTTTTAATTTCAATCCTATTGTGCTTTACCTAGGAAATGCCTGCCTCTGATTGAATAGGTGATGGTTAACTTGACATTTTATCTATCCCCACTTTCATGACTTGAAGTTTATTGTTAGCTCAGCCAGCAAAAACTATTTATGACTTCAGGTCTTTTGAAAGGAAAAACCCCTCTTCATTCCATGGCATCAGGTGATACTTATTTTCTACAACATTGACGTGCAGTTGCTAAAAAAAGAGAAAGCCGCAAGTATTTTATTTTTTCCAATATATTACTACATATTAAAAACCATTACAAATCTGTATTAAAGAGCAGTCCTTACAGAGACACACAGAACTCTTAGAATACATTTGCATGCAAACAAAAGAATTGCTAATGTAAGACATTATCTTTCTCAGTGATGTTCAATTCCTGCTTTTATAATCAAATGGTGTTTTTTAATTACACTATTGAGGCTCCAGTTAAAGAACTGGATTACTAAATCAGTTACAGGTTCCATTAAGCTCATGGGGGTCCAGTCCTCTCTTCTGAAGCCTGAAGTGTGTGCAGCATTTTTACTTGAAATTATGTGCCACTAGAACTGGGAGCATTCCACATACCAGAGGACTGAACTTACCTTTGTTCTGCATGGACAACATAGGTCTTCTTAAGAAGCCCCTATTAGCTTAAAGCAGTAAAATGCTAATGAGGAACAACATTTTAGTTGTAAGTTTATTTAAGTTTAGCTTAAAATACGACACAAACTACCAGATCCAGATACCTGGTCAAGTTAACATTGCTTAAGAAGTCACTAGTCAAAAATGAGGCTATGGCACACTGTCCACCCCAAACCTGTAGCAAAAGGAAGCAGCAACACTTACTTTAATCCTATTTAGCTGAGACTTAAGTAGTGTTAACTTGTGACTTGTCATGTCTGTAGAGTGCATGAATGAGTAATTATCATGGTCGAATTGATGCACGTTTAGCTAGTTTGTTTGTCTGTTCCTGAAATTAGTATGCAATCATCCTTTTGGTTTGCTTTAATTAAATTGATCTGTAAATTATTATGTTAGTTAAGACTTTGTGTTTTCACTGCAATGAGCTAACTGGTGTTTTTTTTTCAGGGAGGGAAACACATACTGATTTAGCCAAAAAAAAAAAAAAGGGAAAAAAATTGAATTAAGAAAAGAGAATGTGGTCTATCACACACAGAAAAATTCTGCATTTCTTTGCAATACAACAGTTTCAAATAAACAAGCTCCTCTTTCTTCAGCAATAAAATCTGCTTTTGGAACAAGATGTTACCAAATGATTTATGTTTTCATTAAATAGCTATTTAATTTCGCCCTACTGATCTGCTAAATTTGTGGTTGCATAGTTGGCATGGCTCTGTGGACTTTGAGAAAAGTACTAATTCACAACTGATAAAGAGCCAAGAAATTTCCATTCATCACTTTCATAGAGATTTTTATTTTCTTGCCATTTTCTATCAGTTGATTGTCTTTCCCGTTCTCAGAAATAATTATTTTTCTGACTGAAAAAGAATTCCTTCCAGAGATAAAATCTTTCTGGTATCTTTAATTAATATCAACAAAGTAACACTGAAAATGGAACCAATCCTCATTAACTTAATTTCCCCCAAACAATTATCTAGTTTCTTCTTTGCAGCTCAGCAGTTATTTCCAAATTCTGTCTTAAGTAACTCCACTACAAGTTTCGTTCTAATACAGAAAGTAAAATAGCTTACACCACTGTATCCCATTAAAAATTATATATATGCAATGGGATTATTAGAAAAACTTCAAGTTACTGCTGTGAAATTATAACATCAGGAACTGTAAGAGTCAGAATGCCACGTGCCAAGTGACTTGTCTCTGGGTTAGCAGTTTGTACCAGGTTCAGTACTTTCAGGCTTGCTTTTAGAGGAGTCAGGGTTTCTTAGCAACTTGAAAGAACAACAGACCAAAATACAATTTCTTATCAATTATATTCATAAAGTGGCTTCACTGCTCTTCCAATGCATGTATGAAAGAGCTCTCGTCTGTACGTAGCTTTATAATGTATATAGGAGAGCTTTGAGATTAAATATTCGTATCTACTTTATAATGATTATTAGAAATGAATAAATGACACTGAAAGAGATATCTTTAGCCAATATTAACAGAAATTTATGAGTAAATTTATTCAATTAAATTAATTTATTGTTAAAAAGATAAAAACAAAAACAGGAGGAAACCTCAAAACTTTAAAGTACATTTACTAAAAGTGACATCCGGTGGAACAACTGGGTGGTGGGAGGTTCACCTTATGTTTGAGCTGTTCACATTAATGAATTTCAGATAATCTGGTGTTTCATGCATTCATGCATGTGTGACTTTGGTTTTTTGAGGTCACCAGAATGGTAAGGACACCATAGGCTTCTTTGTTAATAATAGATTAAATATGATTGCAAAGGAAATTTCACAGGTGATTGGGGGATTTCAGTAAAGACATTAGCTCCAGCTAAGCACTTATAGATTCAAGGAGACTCTATGTCATTATTGGCATTTATGAGTAGCTTGAATAAAGCTCTTATAAATTCTGACATACTGGTATTAGTGGAGTGACTTATTCCTGACACTATAGGTCTTAAAAGTTAGGACTATTAATGAGAGAAAATGCAGCTGAGCAAAACACGACCTGAATTAGAAAAGGGCCAGTGTTGGGTAATATAGAGTGTATGCTACCATCAGTTACAATAGGCTGAAAAAAACCTCTATGAGAAAGGCTATTGGTAAATGCAGAGTTACAAATAATAAATAGAAATACTACATATTACTATAGTACCCTGCTCTGTTTTTCAACTATGGAAATCATTCCTTTTGTACGAATGGGAAAGCTGATCGAAAAGGATATGCCAAAAAAGTCAGACACCCGCTTTTAGTCCCTTGAGGATGTGACTAAAATAGTAGAATCTTGCATAAACAGATTTATAACCACACACATCAAACATACATTCACACTGATTTTATTTGCATACACAAAAATGCACACAAAGTAATATTAAGAAGGGCAGTCGTATTTTTTGATGCAATCACATGGAGTGTAATGAGAAGCACCAGATTATTTTTCCTTGTAAAATGTAATCACTCAGCATTCCTTCAACCCTTCTGCCATTTAGTTCTATATGATATGTGTGATCTACTGCAACCACTACAAAATGAAACTTACTTTTTCCTAGCTTGCATTCAGTTGTTGGACTCCTCTCATCTCAATAGTCATTTCTGCAGTCCTAGTGGACCTCTTTCCTTGGATGATATCTAACAATGCTAACATGGAAGTGCTGCTGAGACCAGATCCTATTTTGGAGCCAGCAGGTCCACCAGATGGATTTTTTTCCTTTTACAGCACTAATCTTATGCACAAGACAAGGAACAGAGCTGCCAAAAAGCCACTGAATGTAGATATCTGCAGTTCAATGACTCCATCACTTTACACATCAAAAAAAGTATTCAAAATTGAACAGGGGAGACTATCTGCCAAAAGTGGAAAAATATATTATCTAGCAATGCTGAACAAAATGATACAGTAAAAATGGAACTTCAAGCTCAGTAACATTGCTTAACAGCCCAGAAGAGAAAGTCTGTGTGTTTTTTAAACATAAATGATTGAACCACACAATTCATGATGAGAGTCAACATCGTCAGTTGAGGGATGGAGCATTGTAAAATGACAAAGTGGCAGTTTCAGACAGAAGTCAGAATTGGGCCTTAGCTGTGAGTCTGGTGCCACTTTAACCAAAGAGAGTCACTGGACATAAGAAAGTCCATAAAAGACAGAGAAAGAAGTTCTGAATGCTTCTGGAAAGAACAGTCAGGACAAATATAAAGGAAGATAAAGGCAAAACAATATAATTAAAAAAAAAAAAAAAAAGGCAAAATAGACTGAGATTAAAAAAAAGTAACAGAAAAGCAGAATAAGGAAAAAATGGATAAAAAAAGGCAAGGGAATGTTGTAATATTAAGTCATCTAGCACGTTTTGAGATGTCATATTGGTAAGCATATGATTTTCCCCAAAAGGAAAAAGATTTAGCAGGAATAATTAGGAAGTGTATTAACTCACATTCTTTCCACGAGTAAGGTAGCCCCCTTAAACTGAAAGCCAAACAAATTAAGAAGAAAACAGGGAAAATTCAAAGAAGCTCCTCTGGGCCACCTTTGACATCTTCTCTGTGTAGTTTACAGTGAAGGTCTAAGAGCAGATTATATTAATACTATGGAAAACACAAATTAAAATTTCTTCCACAGGAGGAGTTCAGACAGGAGTGTTTTTGCTATATGCATGATTGTCACACCAGGTTAAGATTGCATCAACTCTTTGTTCATTAATTCTTTGAAAGAGTTTTCCAGTTCTTCTAAAGGCACAGGTTTATTAATGAAGGTCATTTCAGTAGTAGACATCTGTAAATTGATCAGTCTACCATAACAAATAATGAAAACGCTGAGATTTTTATAGTATTAATTATGATCTTTCTGAATGATGTCTATTGTGGTTCTTTATTCAAGTACCAGTGAGTCCAATTATCCTTCTATCATATCACGTTGCACACCTAGACAATTTTGATGTCCTTTGCTAAGTTATCTTGTTATTTAATGCAACTTTCATTTTGCAACAGTGACCAAAATATCCAATTTTAGAAACATCTTAATAGCTATCTTTTGTAAACAGTGTACTGTTTCCACTCTGCAGCTGTCAGGTGTATATTTTTTAATGTATAACTTCATTAATTCCCAATTAATTACACTGAGCTTATCTTAGAGCAAACCTCAGCTGGTTTATGCCTTCATACTGAAGACCAGAAAAAGTTGAAATTTTTACTTAATTTCTCTTGGAGTAACAGAGGTTCAAACTCACTTTGAAGAAACTCACTGGAAGAAAAGGATTATCAAATGACTTCTGAAAGCCAAAATGCTCAAACTGAGTACAATTCTAGTGTAACGTTTCCTTAGTGTAGATGTCCCTGACAAAATTTCTGTGGAAAAGCAATTTGTGTACTTTGTATCTGCCTAATAAAAGGGGAGGGAGGGGAGGGCTGGGGAGGTAGAATGCAGATTAATTTAAACTACTCAGTATCCATTATTTTTTTTACTTTTGAGGATTTTTGTTCCAAAAAGAAAAAAGTTCTGCACTAGTTTCTCCACATCAGTCCTACTCATAAAAGCTGTACACTACCCCTGTTCACCTCTACTCATAGCAGCACTTCCATGAACAGCTTTCTGTTTGCGTGAAAAGTGGACAAAAATTAAAGTAAAGCTGCTGTAGGAGATGATGACACTTCCATTTTTTCATAGCATGCAGCCATGCTAAGGTAAACAAGTGTGGAAGTGTGTTTACATTTAGGCTAGTTCTAATTTCTCCAGAAAAGTGCTTCCCATAGGACTTCCAGTTCTATGAGCACACCAACAATCTTCCTTATGGAATACAAATTATAAATCTGTTTTGAAGATGTTTGTTTGAAGAAACTCTTGTCTGGGTTTTCATTTTGTGTGGCCAGTTGTTTTTTTACAAGCCATGGTTTAAAAGTGTTTATGGCAAGTAGCATTAAGTACTCATCAGTATATCAGAGTAAATACCACAGAGACACATGAAAGCATAGTTTTTCACCAAAGTTCGGTACATGTCCATGAGGGTTGCAAAATTCTGAAGTTTGCTTCAACTGTCAAGACTGTCAGAGACAGAGTGTATGAAAAAGGGATGTCATGGCTCTACGGGCAGAAAAAAATCAAAGTCAGCTACTGAACTTCCAGCAAATTTATCAGCAGAGTAGCATAGATTGTGGAGTATAGATTTCTTTTTTTCACATGTATGGAAGAACTGACTGAATAAAAAGGAAAATATTCTTGATCTCTTTTGGACATGTATACTTTGCTTATCTAAATAAAAATTTTGTTTTAGACATGTTAATGAAAAAACCTACAATGTACAAAACTGATAGAAATACTGAAATGAGAATGACCATTTGGCTAAACTGTTTTTCATAGGCTCTCAGATGGATTTGTTCTTTTTTACAAAGCTTTTATTTACAGTTCCCAAGATTAGCCTCTCAGCAATCAATCAAGTAGCCCTCTATCACCCTGACACAAAAAGATTTGGGAATAATAATCCTTTCAATAAAGAGATATCAGCATTCAGAAGCATGCAGAGTTATAATAAAAATATTCACTTCACCTAGTGCATTGTTTCTAATTCTTTGCTGAAAATCCCTTTCCTCTGCTGAAATGGCAATAGTGTGTAGACTTTGTGGGTTCAAGCAACATCTGGTACTAAATAGTGCTGTCCTAAAAATTTCAACAAACAAACAAATTTATTGTGGCTGAATCTTTTGCCCAGTTTTTGGAGGTGTATTTACAGACAGAAGCAACTGTGGATATTTCTAACTACAAGCTCCTTTAGATTATATGATCAGTCCAATTACTTTGTTTTACAGTTTGGCAGTTACTGTATGGATTTTTAAACAGAATTTATAGAAGAAGATTGCTGGAACATCATATGCACATGCACAGTGCCTCCCTACACGTGCATTTTATGATTATTCTTTCCCCTGAGGGCTGTGAGCAGATCAACTGTTGCAGAAGCCATAATTCTAATTAGTTTTAGATGGGAAGATCACATTTCCAAATACTTTTGTTCCTCTTGCAAGTAATTTGTCAAGCTTCTCTTCATTAAATTTGCTTCTGCTAGTTGACACAGGTAGGAATGCTGCAGAAGCCTCAAAACAGAACCAAAGTCTTTGGCTCTTCATCAAAAGCTTAAATCCTTTGGAGTTCACCAATCTGTACTGCACATTAATGAGTGTTCATTTACAAATTTAAAAGGAGACCATCAAATAGATAAGAAAAATAATGTGATAGTTAAAAGGTCATATTATCATTAATGTATAATATTGACTTTTTTTTAAAGAAACAGTTTCTGCCTTTTACACACCATTACTGTATTCACTGAAATCAATTTTGGCTTTATAAAATACACTGTATGCAAAGTTTCCAGTTCTCAAAACACATTATCTTAGAGGGAAATAGAAATACCACACTCAGCTCTCACCTAAAACTATACGTTTTAGTTCTACTAACAGACATACAAGTTTTATGAAGGGAGGAAATATATTCTTCACTTCAAATACACACTTATCTTGCACTTTTCACAAAACACACTTCCTTCTAAAACGAGGTTTAAATTTTGGGACTTTTCCAGAACTGGCAGCCAAATTAGTGATGTCATATACCTACTGTCATGAGAGTTCCAATTAAAGATATTCAAAAGAATTTTTCTTCTAACATCTAAAATGCTTTATTTGCTAGCCAAGTGCTGGGGTTGTCTTGATCTAGATCAGATGTTCGTAATCTAGTAGAGGGTGCAGCTATCACTGATGTGTGCAACGTCTATGGGTATTCACTTGGAAAGCAAAGGCAACTATCTTATGTTCCAACACAGATCTGAACCAGAAATGGATTTGGTACATCAGATGTGGGAAATCCACTCTGTAGAGGTCTTCTGCGAAACAATTTGTTACCAAGTTCCCCTCTCCCCTCAGCTCTAAATGCCCATTTTTTTTAGGAATTGCCCAGAAATAGCTATTTCTCAGGACTGGAGAATTCTGAAATTGGCAGCAGTGGAAGGCAGACCTGGCCAAATTAGTGATTTCACCAATGAATTGGATATAATTATTTTGTGGACGTACTGCAACAGAATGATGTGCTTACCATAGAAACCATGACTAAGAATACAGTTGCTATATCTGAGGGAGAGCGTTCAGCCATAATTGACAGATTATAGTCCAGGAAGCATTAAAAGCTGAATGAGATAAGGTTTCACACACAGTTCTAGAGCATATTTGGGTCTATTCTTACTTTTGCCAATCATAAGACATTCACTATTCTTTAATGTTTACAGTTGTCCAGCAATTTACTCCAAACAATACATATATATATGTAAATCTATATGATATGTTATATGGAATATAGCATGTAACATAATAACACAGTATCTCATTTATATTTTGGGACTATTCATATATACATTTTATATATTATAGATGAAAAAATCTAAACCCAAATGTTTTTATGTATTTGTTATCAATATTATCCTTCCTCATGGTATCATAAGCAATTGTACACACAGCAGAAAGAAATCATATATGCCAGTTGGGGAACTAAAGGATGCACATGTTCTTCTGCACCAGATAGAGTGCTCCATTGCATGTTCACTTTTCATATTGGTGTTATACCTCAAATTAAACTAGCAATTTGTAGGACAAAAAAAAAGATGTGAAGTTTTGCTTATTGGTGCTTTGTAAGTCCCACAGGTCATTTGTAGGAAAACTTTCCCCTCAGACAAAAAAAGGAAGACAAAACCAGAGTCTCTCAGATTTATATGACAGCCTGAATACAGCTTTCAAAAGCACAATTGTCAAACAATTATTACAAAGTGATGAGTATCTAAAGTTTTAATTGAAAATAACATGATTCCCAGGTGCCCTAAAGCTTTGAAAACCATCAAATTATGTCCAGTTCCTTGAAAAAGTACTCGTGTAATTCAAGACATCCAATCCTAATATTGTCTTATACTGTAGCACAAAGTCGAAACCATTTTCTATCAGCTTCTATGGTTTTTTTCTAGACAATAGAAAAAAAAAGGACTCAGGGCTCAGGTTGTGACTATTGAGGTGAAAAATAAAGGAAAAAATTATGTGAAGCACAACCCCAGTCAAAGGAAACTGCTAACTTCTGCAGCAAGTTATCTGTTATCCAAAGAGGGGAAAAAAAGTCTATGCTTCAGAAGTGGAATTGTCTGACTTGTTTCTCTTTAGATTCCAGAAAACACCAGAGTGTGGAAAACAGCAAGATGTGATGTCACAGAAAACATACAAAAGGAACAGACAAGTTTTATGAAGCTTATGTTATTGTACTAGTTTTATCAGCTTCTCCATAATTACAAATTATGTCTTTTTCATTATTGCACTATGTCTCTCTCAGCACTTTTAAAATTGAAATTACATGGGGTGGAAAGTTCTGAGTAATACAGTGTTAATCTAACAACTCTTACGATACTTTAAAATATTTGGATCTGTGCTCCTGAAACAAATAAGAAAACAAAATAACCACATCAGCTGCTTCCACCCTTACATTATGATGATGAACTATTTATTTCTTATGTACAGGCTACACAGAAATCACACCTCAGTTTTATAAAATGCATGTATAACTCACATACCGGTGAGACATCTCAGGTATGTCTAGGAATCCAACAAAGCTGGATGACTAATGTAAAGAATTTCTTTGTTTTCCATATCAAAAATCGTGAAAGATTTTGTAATATATAAATCATCAGAGACAAAACTACTGCAGCCTTGAGTACAGTTTTTTGCCAGCAACAAGAAAAAGAATGGCCTCAAAGGTAAATATGTGCTAAAAAAATAAACAAACAAACAAAACCCCTGTATGTGTAATGGAAAAAAAAGTTGTAAGTAAATGTAAAGTAACACAAGTGAATGAAAACTCCATTTGAATACTTAAGAGCTAATCCACACTAGGGAGATTTTTTTATCTCTTATTCCCTTTACCATTACTTAATCCACTTCAGTCAATGCACTTACAGAAAAATGAGGGGTTTAAAACACAGCATAAAAATTTGCCCTTGGAGAAGGATTATAAATTCTCACCAGAACAAACCTACAAAGCTGAACTTCACCAAGGAAGAGTTTCTACTATTTGTAGCAGAAAAAGCCTTATGAACATGAGTGGTTTCTAGGAAGACTCTTACTAATATTCAGTCAATGGTGGTAGAGGGGAACTGGGACAAGCAACAGGTCTCCATAAGAGCCCTATTCCCATCAAGACTAATACCCAGTAAATGGCAAAGCCTCCAACCATTGCACTCAAAACTATAGCACACCACAGCTGTGGTGAGAAAGGGAGGTGATGAATTTTCAGCATTATATATATTAAAGTCCATAAAGTCATATAATTTATATCAGGGACACATTGAAATGGACTGAGTTACTAGCTAAAGGATTGTCAATGAATCTGAATAATACCATGTACATTTTGTAGCCTGTGCACTTTCTTCTCATATAGAAATTTGCATTAGTTTTTGTTGTGTGGTTTCTGACCTAATCTTTTGCCCTTAAAGGCTGGGAGCAGCAAAGCAGAAAAGCTTCAAAAAGTCAACATCTACAGATGTAGAAAGCTTCAGCTTTGCATGTTCCCATGGTCTCTTCTCCATGTCTGCTTCAATTCCTAGTTCATAGCTGAAGTCTACCTTAGTGGATACTGAACAATTCAGCTTTCCTTTGTTGCCCACAGTGGAGGGGAGCCAGAGCAGCACTGCAGGATGCAGTTCAACAGACTGGCACATGCCCACAACGAGACAGCCAGGCAATGTCAGACTTCAGGGAGATGCTTTGCAAAGCCAGCACATTTATTTTGCAAATGAGGGAAGGACAAAAGCCATGGCATCCTCTGCAGTGACAGTACAATGTACAGATTTGGGAAAGTGAGGAGTCTAGCAGGTTTTTGCTGGGAACTGCCAATTTGAGGAGCCACTCTTCCTGCTGACTTTTCCTGTGGAGCCTATGGAGTCCCCAGAGCTAATAGCACAAAATCTACTAGAGCCTCAGCTATATAATTCCTGTTACTAAGTGTTTTGCTCTGCATTATATTCTATTAGGAATGAATAAAGACATTTTCAGCTACCCATTTTTGCTTAAAACTAACCACAAAATAAAATAATAAACCACAGATAAACAAATAATTCCAACATAAAGCAATATCACTTCTGGCTAACTTCACTTCATTGTCTCTCATGTTCCCTAACTAACTGAGCACAGAAGCAGTAATTTCAATTGTGCTTTCTCACTTTCACATGTCAAAGACATAAGCTATGTCTCCAGTTACTGAAAGGTGTATGAGAATACATGAAATCCAGAGTGAATGCTCCATCTCGTGGCTCATCATTATGTTCCCTGTATACAAAAATACACTCACAAAACCATGACTGTATAGTTCTGTTCAGATTGAAAATGCAAAAATGAACAGCTTCTCCCAGAATTAGAATAGAAATGCACGCACATATGTACGTGGTGGTAGGAAGAAATTACAGTTTGAAATCCCCAATTTGCAGTAAAATTTCTCCCCATCAAAAAATCCCACAAAATCCCCAAAACCAAAGACCATAACAAACCAAAAAAACCCAAACAAATTAACAATAAAATAGAATTTCTGATATAAATTCTTCACAGATTTCATATAAAATACAGCCAAATAGAATAACTGGATTAGTTAATCTGACTTCTTGTGTGTTATAGGTCTTTAAGTATTGATCAAATACTCCAATATATACAAAAATATTGTAGCCTTCCAAAATTAAAATCTATGCTCCAAGAAATGTGTTGCCACCTTAATTCTCCAGAGATAAACTTACCTAGCTATTTTCTGCTCCACACATAAATAAAATCAATCATCAAACCATTCTCCGGTTCATTTGCAAAACCAGCATTGTCAAGAAGCTAGAAGCCCTTGAAATTACTTGGATTATATCAATATCAAATTAAAATACTGAATCAAGCCAAGTAATCAGAAAGTCAAAGAACTCGGAAAACCTAACAGCAATTCTTTGAATATTGGGAACATGACACCAAAGTATTCTTTTCTTGACAACCATGTGAACAATGATAGTTCTTAAAAGTCCTGGAAAAAATCCACAATAGTAGAGTATTACCCTAACACTATTTCATATATGGAGGTTTGCCACTCTTATAGGCTCAAAGAGATATTGATTTTCCTAGGTTCAGATTGTTTTAATCTCTTAGTTTTCTAAGAAATTCTAATTTTGCTTCAAGAACTTCTGCTTCATCTCCACAAAGTGCTTCAGGAGATATCACAGGTAGTAAGCACCAAAAATAATTTAGCTTATCCTCCATGATATCCACTGTAGGATCACATCAGGATACATCTATACTATTGAAGCCTCACCTGCTTTGTTGAATTCAAGTGTGTTTTCAAGTTCTCTGGGAAAAGTGAGTCTGTAGGCAGCCCTAATGCTTGCAAGCCTTCTGCCTCTTCTCCTGACCACAGTTAAGACCTTTATCAGAGAAAACCCCATGCTTCAAAGGGAGAAATCTATTACTGAATACCTATGCACTGACAAACACTAAAGAAGCCATCACACTACTGATGCCACTAATTAATGTTTCACAACCTAGATTCATTTTCAAAACAATACTAAATGGAGAAGTTTATAAAAAGTCTGCTACATTATCGAGACATCCATTTTCCTAAACAACACTCTGTGAGACTCAGATCACATGAGAGGCATAGGGCATGGCATTGCACTCACAGATCATCTCTCCTTTATCCCTGGTGGAACACAAAAACAGAATTCACCACTACTGCTGGTAGCAGCCAACTGGTTAAACTGCTTTAGAGCTAAAAACTAATGGTGAATAATCACTGCAAACTGAATCCAAAGCGTGACTATTTAGTCTTTCATTTTCAAGGTCTTTAAGGAAAGTACTAAGCCAACAGAAATGCATGAGAAACTCCTCCAGATGTCTAGTTATATTAAATTTGAGGGACAGCATATCCCAACCCATCCACCCCCCAGGCCTTGCTGTTTTACTTTTGATAGAAGAAGAAATATCAAGATAGACAGGCAGAAAGAAAAAAAAAAATTCTCTTTTTTTTTTTTACCTCCAACACAAAGGAGAACTTCAAACTTAGGATTCATTCGAAGTTTTTATTACTTTGCATTCCCATTATAGCTATGGTCATCTGTCTCTGATGGTGGTACAGGAAGCTGTCTCCACCATTTGAGATACACACAATCGTGTTTCAGACACTCATGATCTTCAGCTGTAGTCATCATGACTATAGTTCATAGCTAAGAATGTCTAAAAATAGCAGCAACCAGTCCTAAATAGTGTAGTCTACTAAGTGTCAGAGGTCACCATAAATACACCAGACTACCACTCCACTGTCTGCACTGAGTCTCCAAAGAATAGTGCAATTCAAGAGCCTTTTTCTGATATGCACAGCCTTCATTGGTATTAGAACCACTTGCTTGCTTCCCAGAATGGGCACTGAAACATTGATTAAAAATTGAAGGAATAGCCATCAAGAGCCAGTTTCATTTTTAACACTATATTTATCCCAGAAAACTCATATGAAAAGTGTGACAAGGACATTTATAACAGAGACAAGGAGAATGCCATATGACTTGTTTGTGATTAAAGCCTCTCAGATATCCAATACTTGGACAAAACTATAAAGTAATTTACGAATCAGTATTCAGTCAAGATTTTGAAGTCAGCATGATCAGCTTAACCCATTCTTTTCCTTGTGGTAAACAATATTTGTGATTTGTGATAAATGATAATTTTTTGACATTATAATGTTATTCTAAGAGATAATGAGTAAAAAAAGAATCAAGTGGTTCATAAGCAATCATTTATCTCAAACTTGTTACTACCTGTTATTAAATGCCTTAACCTCAGCTGAAAGACTTACTGAAGCTTATAAAATCTAAAGTACAAACAAGAAGACAAATAACCAACAGAATGCTAAGTTCAGGGGTCTCTAAGAAAATCAATGCTCTGATTATGTAAAAGATTCCTGAGACAGAGGGGAAAAAAAGCTAATTTAGAACTAGAAAAAAAGAGCATTTATAGATCTCAAGGAAAAATGTTTACCTTACTAAGTTTTAAAATCATCAGAATTAGATTGTACAGGCAAGCTAATATAAACAGGGTAGGTGCAGGAATTAAATATGACTTTCTGATAAAATCTGATTAAAGATAACCATAGAAACATTTTCAGTAATGTAAGCAATCTATCACCACTATTTTATCTGCTATGATCTTGCTTCTACAGACAGCACATATTTTAACTTAACTGAAACAAAATTAAAACAGCTTCAAATTACATTCTGACTAACTGAATCTCCCTTCCTGTGTTAATTAGACATAATGTTATTCACTTCATGCTCCCTTACTCAACAGCTGATGTTTACAGTCCTAAAGCATGTCACATCACTGTAGGTGCATCAATTTCTATGTACATAATCTGCACCTTTTTATGCCATAACATAAAATTACTGTGGATGTATACTTTTCCTTTGGATAAGTTAGTGTATCTGGACTTCATAAAGTTCTCCTAATATATGGTTAAGCCTCCCCACCAACACCTGTATCCCAGAGACATCACGCTGCTCACTGTGTGACCACACACGTCACCCTTCTATGGCATTATCTGGAGACTTCTCACCAGAGACAATAATGTGACAATGTGTATACGAAGCACAATGGAAAATAACATAAAATATGAATATGTAGAGGTGTTAGAGGTAATTAATTTTCCTCTTACATCGCAAAATAAAGTAACTCTTAAAAGGAAATAATAAACCAAAGTGTTTTCACAACCTTCCAGTAGAAAAATAAGCGACTATGGATGTGGAAATGTGATGCTCAGGACATTTGGCTGCTTGATGTATTACCAAGAAATGCTTATCCGCACAAGTTTTAGGCAATCTTTGTAAAGGTGATATAAACTACATTTCTGCTGGACATCAATTTGTACATCTGACATTTCACCTTAAAATATACTGGGATTTCTCAAAGACCCAGAAAGAAAAAGGGTTCCAAGGTAGTGGCTCACTGACAGCTGTCCATTACGCAAAAAATTAGTTCAAATAGACTAATTAACTAAGTGTATTTTTCAGACTAGCTGTCCAAACCATTTCAATTAAAAATATTTAAGTTGAACATACTATACTTTGTATAGTATTTACTACTGAAAGAATAGAAACAAGAAGAAACTTAGATTATTATCTGAAGTACTAATGAACCTTTCCCTGGTAATGCCACATCCTGTTTCTGCTGATGCTTTAGCATGAACATCGACAAATTGGAGATCAGAAAAGAGTTGCAAAAACCAGTCCAGATTTGGGAAAACTATTTTAAATTGAGTCTTTTTCAAAGGTCTATTTAAGATGTTTCAAGGAAGGTCAAAGTCCAGAATAAGCTCTCTAACCAGAAGACAGCAGAAAGCTTTCTGTGTTAGTCAAATTCCTCCCCCCACCACAAAATAAAACCAGTCAACTGAGAAGACAAGCATGGAAGCATTTCGTCAGCCCTTTTTGTGAACAAAAATTATTAAAAAGAGGAAAGCAGCAGGGAAGAGAGTGCAGTACAAATTTGAATAGAAGGGCATAAATGAGAGATGGATTATTTGTTTTAATATGTTAATATAGTATGATTGAGAACTATTAATTTGATAATAAACTTCTGCTTCCCTTATTACAATAATCCTAGTATTTGAGCCATAAGGGAATAAAATGTTTTATCATCTCCAGTATTCATAAGCCTTTACCCTTTCTTAAACCACAGTTAAATCACTAATCTTATCTATTTTCTTTTTAAATGATTGTACAGGATACCCTGTATAACACAGGACAAGGGAACTTTTATTCCTTCTCTGTGACCTTTCTGCAGCTTCTTTTTCCAGTAAGCTTTTCTTTCTCATGCTTATTCAAAAGCTGCCTGTGCTTTATCTACCTTTTGGTTTTTTTTCAGCCCAGTAAGGGGCCTGAAGTTCATTTCAGCTGTGCCGCTGGGAAGAGCTGTAACTGAGGAGCACCAAAGACACCCAGGACTGTAGAAAAGAAGAGTAGTAGACACTGTCTGCAACAGTTTTAAGAATGAAGTCCAGAGAGTCAAACATTGCTGGTCAACATCTGCTTCTCATATGTCATTTTGTGGCAACTTTAATTTAGATGGAAACATACTGGAAAGCAGGAGAACTTTAAAAGACCTGAAGGTCACTGGAAACTGGAGGAGCATAGCAGCGAAAAGCTACTGAATATTTGCTCAGCTCTGTGTCTCCTTCACAGGTATCTGCTACAATTCCTCATAACAAAGAGGACACTTGGGAACAATTTTTTGGTCTAATTTCATCCAGATAACTTTAAGTAGGAGCAAGGAAAATACAAAATAAAGAAGGGGAGAGGGATTAAAATAAAATACATAGATATTTCTGCATCAACATGACTTACACATTTCTCATTAGTTTTTTGACTACTTTTTATCTTGCATCCTTAATGCTAAATGAGTTCCATACCAGCTAACTAATTTAATCCCTTTTTGACTTCTGAATGCTTTCATTAACACTTACTTCAGAGAATTGTGCAGCCCATGGCTACAGTGAATAGCTGTTGCTGTCTTCAGAGGGAACTGATGTAGGCCAAGCTACAGCAGCCGTGCCGAGTCCACACCATGCCACAGCAATTATTTTCACTTGGAAAGAAAGGGAACAGAGATTAAGTACCTGCACTCTGCCAAGTTGACCATACTTTCTTTTTGTTAGATACATTTTTTCCCTTTTGATTCTCATTAATGATCTGGACAACGTCATGCAAAATGACTGCACACACTTGAAAATCAACAGCACTGTTTGTCAAGAAGCAAAGGAGTGCTTTTGTGCTACTATAGTTATGTAACTATACAAAGGAGAAATAGGAGTTGTTCCTAATCAGTTCCTCATCTGTTCCGAATTAGAAAAGCACGTCTTCATACAATTCCAAGTCCTTCAAAACCTCAACCTGTGGAATACATAACTCTCTCTGTCATAAAGGCACGGTAACAAAAAATTATCACAAATGGTTGCATAAGAAATATTTGTTGTATAGAGAGTAATCACAAGTTTTCCATGACATGATGCATTATCATCAGTATGACCTTGAGTGTAAGTCTGAGAACACTGAAACTGTTGACAAAAGGTTTGTCAACAGTGAGCTACCTGAAACTTAGGACCCCTAGATGCGAGAGTATTTCACAATGAGCCTCTAAATAGAAACTGATACCAGCCCCAGAGCAGAGGGCAGAAAAAACATGAAGCAGAGTTGACCAAATAATGCTTTGGTGCCTCAGAGCATTGTGTAAATTACAGCAAGCAGATTTAGGCATTCCATTTAGGAAGAGCAATAGAGAGAGAGAGAGCATGAACATGCACTAGAGGAAAAATCATTATAAGAAAATGAAATAAAATCAAATGAGAAGCATATATATACAAAGAAAATCTATGAAAAGGGAAAATGTGAATGCATATATTGTGATCAGACTGAAATTTAGCTTCATATTTGACACGTTTTGCATGTTGCAGTTACTCTCTCATACAATGTTTGAAGTGAAAGACAATTTACTATGGGAAAACAATTCGAACCACGTATCTAGGGGAAGAGTTCTTTAAGAGTAACCTTATTCATCTTCAGACAAAACATAGTCCTTGAATTCAGTAGGATTTCCAGAGCTGAGCTGATCTCCCCCTGCTTTCAGTAGAAGGATTTGATTTGAAATCTTGCAAGCTCCCTCAAGCTCCTGCCCATGTCCCTCCTGTCCATCGACTTGATCTGATGAGGATCATCTGGGTGCTGCCAGGCCATCCCATGCCTACATGAAGACCCAAGCTGCTTTTCCATGGCCAAGGGATCTGTCCTGAACATGGATGACAGTTTTCACTGAAGTCATACAAAAGTCATACAAAAGATAGTACCTATTGGGTTTTCATCACTCTGACAAATTGTCAGGAAAAAAATAGACTCTGAAGTTATTAGGCAAGACCTGACAGGTGAAGAGAAGGTAGGGGATTCAGCTGCTTAAATACTGGTGTCTAGTGCCATATTTACCTCTCAAGCACCCACAATACCCACACTGGACTATCAGATGTGACTCAGCACTTACTGGGCTCCATCCCCTTTTTGAGTTGCAGCTACAAGCCAAATAGGAAGGGTTAAGGTATTGAAAATTATTGCTTTTTCTTTTGTATGGCACAACAGATTTTTACCTTTTTTTTAGATGAATGGTGGAAAAATAACAGGACAATCCGTAGTTTTTCCTTTATCTTATTACAAATTTTTTACGTTTCTGGATACACTTCCACATACCAAACACTGTTCTATCTAGGTTTCAGTTCACTTTCTCTTTTTTATCCAGTTACATTTCTATGGAGAATAACAAACATTATTTTTCATTCTTCTGTGCTCTAAAATGCAACATTACCAAGTGAAAAACTGAGCTATCATTATCTGCCAGATATCCCATCCGCTGATTTAATTCAAGATAAAAATAGCCAAATGGCTTTATATATGACAAAAAGTGGGAAAGGCAGATTGCTTATAAGATAAAAAGAGGAAACTATGATAAGTCAATCATGAGCACAGGAGATGAGAGTTAATACGTATTGGTGTGATGAAGACTGACATGTCCATTACCAAAGTGGAACAATTTTTAGCAGTAAAAAGATTAAGCATGATGGTGTGAAATAAAAAATTGACTAGACTTTACAGAACATGGAAGTTCAGAGGCTTCAAAAGGATTATTAAAATGTGCTGTGAACAGAAGCTTCACTGAGTAAAAAGAATCAGAGAGATTCTGCTACCCCTTAATGTAAGAAAAAAACCCCAAAACTTATGCCTTCTACATCCATGAAAAATGCAGAGAAATTATTTATAAGTAAGAAACAGTAAAAGAAAGAGTGAAAAAGAACAGTCAACTGCAAATTGCTGCAGAAGAAAATGACAAAAGTAGAAGATGATTGCCAGGCAAACACAAACCTCAGCATTGCCAATTAGTGACCTAGAACTTGAGAAAGATACTTTTAGCCACAGATGTACCAGACATTAATTTATTGGATATTACTTTAAAGAGTTGGTAATTTACTGCTGATCATCTTATAAGAAGCTGCAACAGGTATTACTTTATTCTAGCATCTTCATGGGCCTTTGACTTGTGTTTATGTTGGATGATGCAGTAAGCAGCAAATTCTCTGTCTTCAGAGCATCACTTGAGCCCTCAGAGGACAAATGACAGAGTCTCTTCTGCATTGGCACTGTGAACCAACAGATTTCCACAGCACTGTGGCTTTTGAGATAGTTAGTGAGCCACACACTGATTAAGGGCTTTATCCAGCTTTAGAGGTGCATCCAAGATGAATGTTTATAATTTTGTTCATTCCCAATTATACAGTAAAGACAACAGAACTGGACCATGGTATCAAACACCATGATACTTATATCATACTTATGATGTATACCACCCTAGGTTCAGACCTTTTACTCTTCTTTTCATATATTCAGTTTTATACTTACTACTGAAGTTTTTCTAAACTGGATTGACAAGCCTTTTGGTCTAACACATAAGCAAGCCATCAGAATTGTAGGCTTTCCATTTGAAATCATGACCTTTTAGTATATTTATTTACTTTGTCGAGTTTTATGTAGTATATATCAATACAGTATGAGCATTTCAAGATGCCCAAGAACCCTAACCTGTCTCAGGGAAATATTATACCTTACGAAAACTTCATTATTTTCTAATTTAATTTTTTTGTCCAAATACTTATGAATTATACACAAATGAAGTAACCATCTTTGTAAGCCTACTTACTAATAAACTAAAACAAAACCATCAAAAATGCATTCTTTTCAATGGGATATTGATCTCAAAAAAATAATGATGGTATAGGATGGGATTAATCTGAATTGGTAAAAAATCTACACTTGAGCTAATCATGTACAATTACCTTCAAGTGACATTTAGCAGACATAGTCAGAGGTAGGCAGGGAAATTCATGTCATCCTAATGCTGACATCTAACACAGGAAAAGTGAACCACATGCTATTTCTTTTAGATGACTGCAGAAGGAGCATAGTGTAAATATCTTACCGATGTACAACAATAATATTTAACTGTCTAAATTTCAGATTGATGATTCTCATCCACAATATCTACCAGACATTTTTTCTGTTTGCTTGTGTTCATTTTACCACTATTTGTTGGAGAGCTGCTGATGCCCAAAGAATGTGGTTGCAAGTAAAGACTGATGGAATGAATGTGAAAATTCCAGTTATTCTAAACCTCATGCTGGTCACAGATCATCACTGCTTGACAGTTCCCATTTCTGTGGAAGTTTGCTAAGCCCTCATGACTAGGTCTATAAGTTTAAAAATGTGGTCTGAAAGATAGATAAAACTGCAGAGATATTGCCCTCTGGATTTCAGATAGCACGCAACTATTACCTGCAGTGAGAACTTTGTGTTTTGCTGAAATAGATGTTTAAACTATTTTTTGAATCACAGCACTCTGGAGAGATCTTAAAAATGGGATTTGCTTCAAGCTATAGTTATTAGAAAGCATAGAACAAAAACATAAAATGAAAAAAATAATCTTATGCATTTCCATAAGTAATATTCCTTTCTATGAGGTCAGCTTGATTGCTTTCAATGAAGAATCAGTAGCAAATTTCCATTTATATTAATATTAGCTAATAAGGAAAACCTTTGAATTGGAGAAAATACCGAGGAAAAAAATCAGTTACGAGGACATGGTTGTATCAACTGAAACTTTCCAACTGTTTTTTTAATTGTCAAATTTTCAGTCATGATGATACTTTGATTTGTGTGTGTGTGTGTGATAATTGTTGGTCTGATGAAACAGTTGACTTAAGCACGTTCCTAAACTCACTAAAACCAGGCTGAAACAAGCAATAGCAAATACTTATGCAAAACACTGTATTGTTTCTCATTATTCAAGCTTCTGGGTGAAGTAAGAAATTTCATTGTTTCAGTTTTCTGTTTTTTAAACACTCTCAGGGGCAACTAATGCCCAGTCATTGTGCAAACACCAGTTTTCCAGTGATCCATCAGCAGGACAGTGCAGAGTGCTGTCATTACCAGCACAGTGGAAGTGGTTTAGGATAGTTCTCTTAGAAAAAATAAAAAGCTTAACTTCATGAATGTAGTTCACGACTACTGAAACTAAAGTTCATTTCTTTCCTCACTAGGGGGATTGAGTCCCCCTGAGTGCACTCCAAGCCAGGGTTCACCTCCTCTTCTACACAGGGCTGCACTCACTCCAAGGATTGTTCCAGCCCAATGAGGCAAGTACAGTCACACACATAAGAAATATGTTAATTGTAAGTAAAGATAAATTATTTTCTATTTGAACAGGCAATAAGAATTTTTCAGAAGGCTCTGATAAATTAAGGCTCATCAAGACAAGATCTGGGCTTTGGTTCTCACAGCATACATTATTACCTGACATTCCCTACTGTGTAATACAAAATACGGCAAGGTTAAAACTTTCTGTATTTTAAAGCAGATGTGATCTAAGTAGATATCAGGAGAAACACATATAATTTTATTTCTTTACATAGTGCATGCCCCAATTCCATTGTTTCTAAATGAGACATTTTTATTCAAACAAGAGAAGTAAGTTGGTCTGTAACACTTCAACCACACATTTCTTTTACTGTAATTTATTCCTTTAAGAAATAACAGGGTCTATATCAGTCAAAGAGGAGTGGTTGACATGCATTTCGTATTTTTTTAATTATTATTATTTTCTTCACAGTAACTTTCCTATTAATTAAAGAAACAAATATATCAATTCAATTGGAACTGTATAAGGGAAGAAAATATCAGCTCTAATTCATTTTTTGACATTTCTTGTCATTTAGGCAACATACATTAATATTTGGTGGTAATATATGTAAGAACAAACCTTTATCTATTTCCTTCTCCTCTATTTTCAGAAAGGTATAAAGCTTTGTTCTTTCTTCTCTTTGCTTGTTACAGAGATGAAGGTATAAAACCTGTATCATAGTCTAATATCAGTACCTCAAAATTCTTTCAGTTCTTTGTGCCTTTCCTGTGGTGCCTGTGATTAATCTCATGCAATAGGGACTATGAAAAATAGACAAGAAAGCTAAAACTTCAGAAGTATAGGAAACTTGTTTCATTAAACCACCCAGAGTTTCTCTTTTTCTCATACATAGCTGATGCCATTTCTGGAAAAATACCTGTAGTGTAAGCTCAAGGTACAAGCAAATACAGCAGGGCATACTATTAAGAATTATTACTTCCTGTCATGAGGAAAAAAGTAATTTTAGTGTCACGATGGTTGAAACTTTTCTGCAGTTCATTGAGCTAATAAAAACACTCGTGGGCACCTCTCTCTCTTCATGAGGAAAATAAATAAACAAACAGCAGCAGCTTTTAACAGCTTTTAACAGCAGTAGCTTTGCAATCAATACTCCCATTGATTTTGTGTCAAGATCTGAAGATTGAAGAGAGAGAAACGTTATGCTACTGAATTTTGTTACTGCATGTCCTGAACACCTGAGGACCAGGATAGCAGCTAACCTGCAAAGATGAGGAATGTTCCTGTTGTAAGTGTCACCTCTGGCTCTGAGAGGAGAAGGATGTGCGCTCAGTGCTTCTGTCTGGCTCATTCCGGCTGCTGCTGCCTAACCATGAGCAGGATTTGGATACCAAAGTGAGCAGCTCAGACCTTTCACTGCTTCCCAGGCAGGTTCCAGCGGGAAGGTGGAGGGCTAAACTGGCATGACAGAGAATGGGGCTCAATTTCCAGTAAACCAAACCTGTCCTGTCCATATCACAGCACAGGAGGGAAGAAATAAAGAGCTTAGAGGGATTTTTACTTTCAACTCTGAAGTGTCCAGGAAAGTTTTGGGATAAGCATCTTAAGACTGTAGAAGCTTCCACATCAAACGTTGAGGAACTTCTTTGGGAGATGGATGTATGTAAACTATTTGAGATTTGAGCAGTGTTACATTTTTAACTGCAAGTAGCAGTTTTATAAACAGCAGCAGCAATGTAGGGGTTTCGGCAATTGATTCTCAGAAATAAAAAACAAACTGTAGCCTGGGGAAGACTGAATGTATAAATGCAATAATTCTTTCTTCCCCAAATATTTTCATTACACACTTGAGCAATAAGAAGAGTCAGCTTCCTCTCCAGTAGAGAATATGGCAATCACTATTTTAATGTTAACAATTTAACAGTTTTATCCAGGCAGGTCTGATTCAGGAACAGATCAGTAGATACATCGGGGAATTTGTAACCACTTTCAACCTATGCACAGGTCAAAGTATAACAGATGTTAATTCCAAAACCATGGTGCATCAGGAACTGACACACTATTGCTAGTGTGATATTGAGGAAGAGGCTGTTGGGAAGGATCAGAGTTGCAGAAAATGCTGATCGAAAGCAAATGGAAAAGATAAAGAGAAATAGCATGGGAAATACACCAGTACAAATGATCTAGACCACAAACATCTTCCTTAGATGGTGAGATGTTACAGTTTGGAATAGCTTCCAAATGTCACAGTTTCACTAAACATGTGCCAGAAGTTACCTTTTTTGTGATAAATTTTATGATAGCTTTTATTCATCCAGGATTCCTGCGATATCCCAACAGCATTTCTCAAACAGAACAACTGTGCAACAGACTCAACTAGGTTCCTGTTTGGAATATGGACTTTTCTTACTTTTTTTCTTTTTTTTAGAAAACCTGAATTTACGGTCACAACACACACATAACAGGAGACTAGAGACAGAGAAAGGTGGAGAGAGCAACACCTCTTGTACAGTGATGTCATAGGAAGGAACACAGAGATTAGACTTAAAATCCCCTCAGCAGCTTTACTGCACCTGTCAGCCTGTGTTCTCTCAGCAGTTTCTAAACTACCATTATTTCCATTTTTTCAGATAGGGAAATGGGCCAGAGAGGTGAAGCAACATTCATAGACCAAGTCAGTAACACTTTGGCAATAAGTGCTATTACTAATATGAGAATTTTAAATTCAGTCATTACTGTAATACTTTTTCTAATTATTTGATATTTTACAAGTTATCAAGAAACTGTTTACACCTTTATTAAAGTACTTGTCTTACCTATTTCCTTGTTGTGAAAAAGACACTTGATAGCCCAAGGGGAACAACACAGGATTTTAAAAAAATATTTACTTCTACCACCTCAATGGTAGAAATAAATATTATTAGTAACAGCAATTTCTTAGAACAGTGCAAAACATGTCTTCAGTGTGACAGGTTAGGACTAACATTTCAGCAATCTCACCTTGCCTTCTGATTCAAAAAATTACTTGGCTCTTACAAGCACCACTTAGCCTTTAGCAAATTGAGTGCAAGCTTCAAACTAAACACAAAATTTCAGATTTCCCTCACAGCGATGTAACTATATGGTAAAGCATTAGGACGAGTTTTCTGAGCATCACTTTAATTTAGAATTTTAATATAAACATGCAATTACTGATATGCACTGGTCTGTGTGCTGCCCTTAATTTATGGAAAATTGCTCATGACCTGTGGCAATCTATCTGAAGGGGTGGCCTATGAGAGACAGAAGAGTTGAGAAGGGCAGCCCAGTTGGGCTGTCACCACAGTGCCCTGCTGGGTGGGCTCTCTCTCCCTGTTTGAAGTCCCACTGAGTGGGGTGGGCTGGAATGGGGGAGCAGGTGAGGGCACTGGGCGGGGGGAGATTCATTTTTAGTGTGCTTGCAGATGTGAGGCCAGGCTGCTCGATTCTTTCAATACTGAAAGTCCATACCAGTCTGTTTTCCAATCTTTCTTTCAAAAAAGGAAAGGTAGAGCCTAGCTTCTTTGTGGGGAATAGAGGCTAAGCCTTCTACAAAGTGATCAGCAGCCTCCACGTCCACCTCTTCACCCTGCTTCCCAACAAACCTGTCCTCCTTGATACAACTCCCTCCATCACTCAGGCTAAAATCTCGCCCAGACAGTTCAAAGGATCAGTCATCATCTGTTTCTCCTATATCTCCGATTTCAGGAAGTCCTCTTGCCACAGCCCAGAACTCCAGTACTCATTTCCAGCTTTTTGTTTCAATGTCTGTAGCTCTCTCACAGCATGAAGCACCTCTGCTACACTTAACCAGGGCTACATTAAATAATGGAAGCGATGAAACACTCCTAGGAAATTATCCCACAGTGCTAAATTCAACACTTAGAAAATAATGCATCACTCTCACCCAGGCAGAAATGACTCCAATAAGAAAAAGTGATTTTAAATGGAGCTTTGACTATACAGTTTCAAGTAACTATCAGAAAGGCTTTATCATGAAATGTTTACATTTTAAATTTTGTCAAATCCAATTAATGCATTTTTTTCTCTTTGAAGTATTGTCACTTGCTGCTTTTCTCTTTAAAAAAGATTTAAATAATTAATTTATTTTTATTTCTTTTCCACTCTCAGTTCCCCATATAGTTGTATTTTATTTTACCAATCCCTTATGCCCTATTTTCAGAAACTTCAGTCACCTGCTTGTGCGAGAAAAGTTAGGCAGCTGAAAGCATGTTTGTTAAACATCTTTTTACAGCACCTCTGTACACCGAAACAAGTAACAGTTAAAAAAAAAATCCCACTATCCTTTGATAAAGAATGATTACTTGTATGACAAGTAAGGCAAGTAACATTTAGGAAAGAAATAACAATAGCTTTAGAAAGTGTTCCTAGGCAATGGTTCCCCAGCAGTAATAAGGGCAAATTAAAAAGTCTTGGTGAACTCCATCTTTTGAAATGTTGCATGTCCCACAACTCTAGCCTCCATTTCCCTATATTTATTCACTCAAGATAAATAATAAAAAAACAAAACAAAACAAACAAAAAAACCCAACCAACCAACCAACCAAAAAAACCCCACAAAAAACCCCCACAGAATCCCCAAACCACATAACCCTCACTAAACGTAAAACTGCTGGACTGTTGCCTAGGCGATATGTTACAATTTTTGGAATGCAACAGTGAAGGGACACTGAATCAAAATAGGGATGTTTGAAGTTGTAGGTAATCAAGAAAAGCTGTATAATCTGAAAAAAAGGCTGCTACACCTACAATCTACAAGACGAATGCACAGCCAAGGGTTTTGGCTGTGGGAGGATTCAGGATGATGAAAATTTGTTTTGTTGGAACTTCACTATAGGTGTTCTGCTCTACTGTGCTTGTAATTGCCTTATCTCTTCCTTGGCTGTCCAACGTTCATGCAGTGCCCTTGGCACCCTCTCTTCATTCCTGGCTGCGTTTGCTTTTTCCTGGTCCTCCTAAGCAGGGAGGTGGTGGCTGCTTCACACGCAAGGAAGAAACCGGCACCGCTGAGAGAGAGTCTGGAGGCAGTAGCAGAAAAATGATGAAGAATGGGGAGTGAAGTACTGAATTATGTAGTTTTCATGAGCATGTTGAGGACATGCGAGCATACCTGAATCTCTCAGGGATATCCCTGATATCCATTCCCACTTGGTTCAGTGAAGGCAAGCAGCTTTCTGGTCTAAGGCAACCACATTGTGACAGGATGCAGATACCTCTGTTGGAGAAAGAGTAAGAATCTGTCCCTAACCTGAGCACTGGAAATGGAACATACTCCAGCCACAGCAGCTACTTCTGCATAATACAGCACCAGCTGCTATTATTTTCTGTCATGTTATTTTGCTCCTGAAATTCATCTAATTGGAAATGATGACAACTAAATAACAATTGAACAGAGTCTACAAACTGTAGAGATAGTTATGGGGACATTTATAATGATACCTGTACTAGGTATGCAAAGAAATCTATTAAATCAGTTGGCTTTGGATTATATTTGAAATAAAATCTACCCTCAAAGGGAATCTGATTGCTACTTCCTAATTTTACATAACATTTTGAAGGAGATTTAATGTACAAATATAAGAAACAATGAATAGAGAAACACTTCTATTTTAATGTTCCTTCTCAACTGATATCCTTAATAAAGAAAAAAAATAACATCACCTACATATTGAAATCATTAAATAGCTCTGTAAAAAACCCCACCTATAACTCTTCTTTGGCAGCACTTTTCTTTATTTTCTTTATTTTTTTTTTTAATTTTTCATCCTGATGATGAATGAGAGTGATTTACTCAGAAGTGTTTTCACAGCAAGAGAAGGACACACAGCCAGGCAGTCCCCAAGAAAGCTTTATCACACTACTACTGTGCCAAACTGCAGGATGACACTGGTGTATAGATAATGTCCCCTGAGGACAAGGGTGCAAATTCATTTTAACTTGTGACACATCCCAGATTTGAATTCAAGCTGGTACCTGAATACACCAGGCTGGGGAGCTCCTTATATGCAATTCTGCTCCACTTTCATCAGAACAGCTAATTTCATATCAGGGATCAGTCATATCAGTAAGGTCTTGTCTTTTAAACCTCAGTTGTGCCTGCAAATAACTCCCAACTGCTCTGAAGCTTTTTGATGCCTAAGTTATATCTCCAGCCCTTTCACATAATATTTTCTTCACATTCTATCATGTAACATTCCCTACTATAAGGAAATGGTTGAATGAACCTTTCACTATGACAAGTGAGTAAACAGCCAAAGTGGGAAAAGAAAATGAACTGAGCCATCAACATTCACACATAACTTCCTGAGTAAGAATTACAATATCACTAGTTTACACGACTACTCCTTAACTGTCACTTACCAGGTATCAGTTACATTAAGAAGATGGTTCTTTTCTCAGAGTAGCAATTATCTGTTAATGTCTTCAGGAAACACACCTTGAATATCCCTGTGCAGACTCAAAACATAATTAGCAATAAATATACTAATATGCTGGCTCCAATGTCAACATATAGGAACTATCCAAGCAGTTTTAGAGACATTTCAGTGCAATACTTTCACCATCACTAGATCTACTACTTTCCTTTTAGTAATTTTAAACTTTTTATGTTAGGTCACATTGATTTTTGCTGGGGTTGACAAAGACAGAAAGTCTTAATGTGATCACATAAATTAGTGGAACTGTTAGTGTGCTTTAATCAAGCAAGTAAAACAATTTCTTTGCAACTATCTCCTCCTCTTCTTTTCTTATGGGAGTGAAGACAGACATAAACCTACAGGGTGAGATAGTGACAAAGAATACACATCCAAACACAGCTGTGTCTGTTCATAATTTTGTTCATATTTAAACACGATTTAAATTGTATGCATTATGCATTTTTAAGACATTTTCCATACAAATAGTAAATTCTGCAATCCTAAGAAGCTCAGCACAGCTGCACATAGCTCAAGCCAGTACACATTTCTGATGAAGCTCTTCATACAGAATGCAGCCCCATTAAGCAAACTCACTAGAGAACATCCCTTAAAGCTCTTAATTATACATTAGGTGGTGTATACAACAAAAATAAAACAGGTTTTATTATTTAACATCTACTTAGTGTTTAAAAATGCATGCTGCTTGTTTGGACAGTTTAAATGGCACTCAGGTTCCATGCACTAAGTCAGATTGAGTACTTTTTGTGACTCTCAAAGTCAAACCACAAAAGAAATGTTATTTGGCACTTGCCTGTGTTTAGCAGATTCTTGAGAGCTTTAAGAGGGTTGATAGCTGCTGATAAACTGACTCTCTAGCTCAGTAAAGCATATTTACAATTCTGGAAGTAATGCGGCACATTAAATTTTCACAAGTTATTTATATCATCGACATGACCTAAGTTTTTCAGCAAGTCATAGAAAACTACATTGCACTTCCTTCATGAATTTGATTGCATTTTATTGTTTCCTGTTCATTCTTGTTGCTTTACATTGATGGTGATAAGCAGACCATTTTACGTGAAACCTTTGCAGTTTGAATAATCCACTGTACAGTACATAGTATGATCAGCTGCCAAAGTAATTCACTGATTACCATGGAAGACCACGTATCAGTAAGACAAGCAAGAATCTATAGATTCAGTGGAAGGTTGTCAGAATTGAAGAATATTAGATTATAATTTGAAACATTGCATTCACACAGAATAAACCATGCAAATTTCATTACACAAGTACAGATGGTGTCAGGGTATCTGCTGAATGATGAATTTGTTGTCAATTGAAAGAGGAGCTGAGTCAGCATATCAACCATTCCTGCAATCATTGCTCTACAACAATGTGACTGTTTTTGAGAGATGCTTGACACCTGTAATGTTCACGGTTCATAGCAGTTAATGTTGTTTTTCTAGCTTTTAACTTTTACTGCCTCCAAAATACTCAATCTCAAAGTTTGCCAGCTTTCAATTTGCAGCTGAAGACATACATAGTGTCTAAATTACTATCCATTAGAAGGGTCTTCCTTTAATATCTTTGTAGAACCTAAGTTGTGTCTTGTTTTCAAAGCACATTTTGCTGTCATAAATACAGACATTTAATGTTAACTTCAATTTGAGCTGCACTTCCAATAGCATTCATATTTTTATGAAACTTGAGTTTTTTACCATATGATTATTTTAATGAATATAATATTTCACAAGTCTGGAATAAAAATGTCTATTTTACTGTAGCAATTTGCAAGCAGATATTTATGTACAGAATATAGTTTGAACTACTCAGTGTAAGAGGACAACTGCTCTATAACAGTATAGAGAGGCCTCTTCTTCCAGGGAAGCAGTTTATAACAGATGTTAAAACTTCTTATATTTTGATAGCAAATAAAAGGAAAGTTGAGCTGAAAAAATAAGTTGAATTAAAATATAGTTATATTTACCAAATATCTTTAAGACTTTAAATTTTAAGATCCCAATGAAGCTCTGTGTCATTACAAAGTACAGAACACTGGATGAAATAAATTGCTAAAAAGGAACTCTTTGATCTCTAGAGCAAACAACCAAGATCAAATAAAATCATGAATAATACTACTGAATAAAGTAGTTTAAATCTTCAGAAAAATATATTTTACATCACAAGTGCATCTCCTTTAGGCTTCATCCAGTATCTAGTGGGGGAAGAACAGAAGGTAGGACTGGTGCATGTGGGAAGTACTTAAAATACGTATTTTCTATATTTGCACAGGTCTCAGGTTACTAAGCACCATTTTATACTAAGGAAACTGTTCAAATGAAAATTGCATGCAATACAAAGACAGTATTAGTTACTTGAGAATGGCATTTACAGTTATAATACTCTATGCTATTCAGATGGCCCAATTTATTAAGTTTCAGCTCCACTATAATATACAAACCTTGAAAAGGAAACTCAAAATCTTTCGAGTTGATGCTTCACTTAGAAGCTTGGGAAGGAAAGGACAGAAACAAAGAAACCACAGAAAACAAATGAACATTCAGAGAATGATGAAAAACAGAATATAAATTAGAATTGTCTATTTTTTTGCATACACCTTTACGACACCTAAACCTTCCCCTTTCACCAAACACTCCCCCAGCTCCAACCCCACACGCATTTTCTTTGACCACATTGTCCTTGTGATGAAAAAACCCAAGGATTTAAATAACAGAAAATCAGGATCTCTGAACTAGAGCTGGTTGTTGAATTTAAAATACTATCTATTGCTAAAGCTTCATCCCCTTGATGTTTTATTGTCCTGTTATCATGGTATGTGCATCAGAAACCTGATGCAGTGCAGCAGAAATCATTTTAAAGTTATTTATAAGCAGTGTAAAGCACTGAACAGCATGAGAGTTAGCAGACTGACACACAGAATCAGAGTGAATGTGACAGGTCTCCATTCTAAGTTCAAATATCCTAGAGGGTAAATTAAAGGTTTTTCTATACCAAAGAATAAACCTCAGAGAACATTTTGGCTGTCATTGAGCTTAATATTAGGCTATGGAAAAGCTGAGCAATATCTGAGACAGAAAGGTTTTGTGAGGCTTTTGTTTGTTTACTAAACACCACAGTTTGGATTTCACATACATTTTTCAGAACAAATCCAGATTTAGAATTTGACATGAACTGTAGCTTTCAGTGAGCTTTGAAAAATTACAGCAAATGCTTGTTTTTCCACCACATTTTTACATGAAGCCTAAATTTGAGATATTGCTGAGAAAGGTACTTAGCATTTTGAAATTTTATTTTGCGGATTGTTTGGGGAAGTAAAAAGAATTTAATAGCTTCTGATTGTGCTGTCCATTCTTCCAAAGCACAATTTACATTGGTGAAATTTTTCACATGCTTAAATGCAAGAAGTTTTCTACACCGTTCACCTGTGTGTGCATTGTGGAGGGAAGAAAGAAGGGACAACGTTTGCACTTGCCAAGTGGTTGTTTCTTTTCTGCATCTATCCATCTTACTTCTCTCAGGAAAAAGTCAAGAGAGGATGTTGTTAATACCAATGTTGTTATTATTTCTCTTGAAGTCACTTAATGTTTGATTTTTAGCCAAATAGGTTTCCTTAGTCTCAGTGTGGTCACATGAATTCTCAAACTGATGCCCTGGGCATGGAGACAGGACTGCAGATGAAGAGGCCAACGTAGGCAAGCACTGGCACTCAGTGCTTCAGTCAGTGCAGACTAAGACAACTGGACAAGGATATAGGCCTAAGTTTGAAGTTGGCCCTGCTTTCGGCCAGACACTGAACTCAGATATCTTCCAGCCACAGTTCTATTCCAGCTGCCACAGAGCAGTGCTCTCTGACTCACACAGACTTTGATGTTTTCTTGCCTGGGCAGACTCAAGGCATTTCCACCTCTGAGGCCTTTTCCTTTTTCCTTTCACCACTCATTTCTCCTTTTATCACACGTGCAGTATCCTACTCAGACACCCTATAAGACAGCCAGCAAAGCAGGCATCTCCTTTTGAACAATTACTGAAGAAGGTATCAGGGAGCACATGAAGCTAAGAAAATACTCTCATTATCTGTTAACAGTGAAATGTCTTGGAAATGTGAAGGACATGAAAGAAGGTTTAAAAGAGCACTTCCATTTCTGTCTCCTAGAAGTGGATTCAAGAGAGAAAGGAAGACAGCCACAGGACACTGTTGTTCCAAGCTACTAATTCTGAAATGGCTTCAGCACACTTTTAAATAGACAGTATAAAGAGTAAGTGAAGGCAGAAGGAGTCTCCAACTAAAGACTGAGAAGATAAATATGGTTTTTAAACTTATTCTAGAAAGAATCCAATTAAAAAAAATGGGAGTGTGGGACAAAATGACCCAGAACCTTTAAGGAAATAATAAATTTCCCATTCAAATATCACTCAACTAGACACGAAATTTGATGACAGAGCAACCTACAGCACTGGAAACATAACAAAATGCCAGAGCAAGAGAGAGAAGAAGGACTTGCAGAGTCTAACACTGGAGTCAAAACAAGACAAAAAGCTGCACAGACCATTAAATTATCTGGCAGATTCACAAGCCAATAATATGCACGTCACTTAAATATAAAACAATAAAGACGCTCCATGATTTCCCAAACAAATGCAAACATTAACAGAGTACAAACAGCACGAGCAGGGCTAGAAACAGCATTATTAACATATTAGAAGAAATGAACAACATTGCACTAAAAAGTGATTGGGTTATCAATTTTAAAGAAAGCAGAATGTTAACTTCAAATTGGACACAGATGAATAATCTGGTGTTATCAGGACATGGCAATTGTTGCTTTTGAGAGAAAAGCTGCAGGAAAACAGATGAAACTCAAATGCTATAATAAAGATTTTATTCCCAACCAAAGAAGTTTATGAAATAAATGAACAGAAAACTAAGACACAGGAAAAGGTACAATCTATATACAGTATTGCCAAGGGGGGATAAAAAGCCTAAAAGAGAATAAAAGATGTGCCATGGTCTGTGTTTCTTCACTGTAAAGACCATATGAGGGGCATCAAGTCCAAAACAGCTATGGAAAGAGTTTGAGGGTTTTCCTCAGGGAGAGAGAGCCTGACAGAGCCCATCTACTTCCTGTTCCTCAGGCACAGAGAGCACAGGAGGCTTTTCTCAGGTGTGGGTCTCACCAGCTGAACTTGAACATCTGGAAAAAAAACAAACAACAAACAAACCAAGAAAGAACCCTGCCTACTGGTTTCGGATCCAGTGGGCTGACCTTTTACCAATTCCCTGTTTGGTTCAGCACACCTTGTTTGGGCCCACATACATTTTTTTTTCTTCCTGCTTCATCAGGATTCCATCCATAATAGAAGTAGGGCTTACAGGGATGCCCAAATACAAAAATGGTACACTAACCTTTGGGGCCCCTGGTGGTCTAGTGGTTAGGGTGCAGGACTCTCACCGCTGCGACCCGGGTTCGATTCCCAGCCCCCCGGGCAGATGGAGCTCGTCAGCCTTGTAAGGCAATCCATCTAAGAGAAGGTCACTCTAAACAAACCTACGTCCTGAGACCCTCACTGCCACTGTCCAAGCTTGCTCAGCCCTGGCAGATGAACCTCAGGATTAAAGGGTGGGCTCAGTTCAGCGCACGCTATGTCTCACCTAAAAAATCCACTGCGCAGGCTCGAAGGGTTAATGACCTTTCCCAAATCTTCGCTCGCGAAGACTGGCCATTACATTACATTACACTAACCTTTAACTACTCCATTTATCACACAGTACCACTTTACACTCAATGTTTTTTAAACAACAAAAACCAAAAATTCCATTATATGATTCTACCCAATGAGTAGTGATGATAGATATGTAACCGCCACTTGAAAGTGAAATTCGTATATCCACAGGATTAATACTATTTCTGTGCATTACTCCAGTGGAAATTTCTCCAGTATCTGTTTTTTCTAAAAATAGTTAATAGGAATTTTATTTAAAAAGGTAAAAAAAAACTTTTGAGAGCAGAAAAATTGATAACAATTTTTGGATGTGTTTGGAATGCCAGTACCACCCGAAAAGGACACAGTGAGGGGATAATTGACCTTGTCAGCTAGAAACAGTCTTTTCTTTTCCTTGGAACATTTAACTCATTGATGCAGTCAATTACCTTCAGGTAATACTTGCTTCAGGGGTTTTATTGCTGTATTCCTTTGAAATGAAATAGATTTACTACTCAAGTTAGACATATCTTGCCTGAAGTTCCAACAGCACTTTAGCATAATTTTAGCAATATTAAAATTCTCTCTGATTCTAGTACTGTACATTAAAAACAAAGCCACTGACATCTGTATCTCAAAACAATCAAATATTTATGAATCTTGCAAGTATTTTTGTCCATAACCCTGAATTCATTAGTATGTATAATAAAGGAGATTTATAGGTTCAATAGCTAATTGTTACTCATCCCATTATAAGTGTATTGGACAACTTTTAAATTGTCTTTATACCTCATAAGTGGTTGGGAGAGTCTGAGGGTCTTTGTCTTAAACCAGAAATCCTGGCAGAGTCAAAACAGGGCACAGCAGTGTGCCATGCTTTATGACTCTGTCTCCAATACAGTCTCTGTCCAGGAATCTTAGAGAGTTCAGTGCTGAGAAATCCCAGATGACAAGTCCTCAATAGGACTGAAAAGAGAATGGTTGGAATGTAAAGCCTGTGGCTCACACATGGGGCCCTTGTCTAGTACTTGTTCAGCACAATTAAAAAACTCAAATTCTTTTCTCTCCAAAAGAAACCCAGGACAAGGCAGACACAGATTCACATGAGGCAAAACTGGTTTGACCTCAGATGAGAGTACTTCTGCCCCTTCTTTATTTCAACTTATAGTTAATATTTTTTATTTTTATTTTTCCTTCTTTTTTCCTTTTTATTTAGTAAGAAAAAATTATAAATCTATACTAGAAGAAACAGTCTTGACTCCACAGAAGAGACAATCAAACCAACAACTGAATTAAGAAGGTACTGAATTTAATTGCTTATTATCCAGACATAAACAGAGCAAAAAGAAGATTCAGAGGAAGCAAAAGAAACTTTCTACAACTCTTGCAGAAAATCAGTGTATGGAATTGCAAGCAGTCCAATACTTTGTTCGTTAACTCCTAATTAGATAGTTCTATAAAGAAGAATGAGTACTGTTGGATTATGTGTCCTACTGCAAGTCCCCAGACACTTCCTATATTGTTTATTTTCACAGAAGCAACAGGATTTAATTCTACAGTAATTACTTCCCAATTTTCCTCCAGAACAGAAGTATATTACATTTCCTACTAAATTGAAAATGGATTATATCAAGTAGCTGCCGTCTTGCAACTCACTGATAAAAGAACAGAAGGAAAATATTTTAAGAGTTTGTATTAATCCTTGAAAGGTGCTGAATCCAACAGCAACTGTTGGATGGGAAAAGCAGATCTAAGAACTGAGTGTTTGGGCCTCTGTAGGATCAATACTAATCTTGTTTAATACTCACTGGAGAGACTATAATATGTATCTGCATCAACTTCCATTACATGTAAGAGAAATTTATATATATCTTTCAAAAAAATCAGACATTCATATTTCTTTCCAAGTTTTAACATTAATCTTTCAATTAGTTTCTTCAGCCTCTGTCTAATTGTGGTGTACTCAGCTGAAATCTACACCAAATATCTAGCAATGGCATTTTTAAAAAATGCATTCAAAGTTTTTCCCAACACCGGAGTATTGGCATTGTTGTTAAACTTCGAAGCTTGACCAGAAGGTCTTTTCTCAACATGAGATTAGAATAACAAAGCTCCAAGCCTAAACTAGTGAACTAGTCTACAGAATGGAATAAAACCTCAAAGGGGATGTGGGAGTTGTTGACGGAAAAAGAAAAGCGCTCAAATGATTCAGTGAAAGGACTGCATTAAAAGTACAGTCTTGAAAAATGAGGGGCCAGAAACCAGAGCTTTGTTTTGTAGAGAAAAGGTGTATTTTTTTCTTAGAACTGTCAAGGATTTTGAACAATGTCAGCCAGTTACCAGGATTTTCTTAAGTCACTATCAGTTTTAGCAGCACTATTTTTGAAACACGTTCTCTGAGGCTCTTTGAAAGAACTCAGTAGACATTTTCCCAATCAACAGCGCCTTTTTATTCATTAAATTCCAAAAACTCGGTGGTTATATCTGAAAATTTCAATCAATACTTTCACTACATTTTATCTTTGTACCTTTCGTTTCAGTTTCCAGTGTCTTCAACAGTCATCATGGCCATTTCTGGAGAGCAGTGCAGTGAGACCAAAGTCATCTCTGGAGACAGATCCTCCCCATTCTTTGCTGATCCAGCATGTGCATCATGTGCCTTTGTAGAGCACAGAAGCCTCTGCACAGGGCTTTGGAGACAGCTCCTGTGGGCTGGACAGCCAGCCACGGAAATTTTACCCACAGTCTGGGTGTGGGGATCTACAGGTCAGCTTTCTTAAGAAATCTTGCAGTTTTGACACAATCCTGTGCTAGTACATCTCACCCTACAGACTCAGAGCACAGCTAAACTATGTCGTGACTGCTCCCAACTGCCCCACTAGATACCTAAAGTTTTTTCCGTTAAACTCTTTGATACAACTTGTACGTAAAAGTTAACTTTTGCTACTAGCTGTAAAAGATGCACTGCCAAAATTGATAGAAAGTGAGTTTCAAGAAGTTCTTGCTCACCATTTCATTAAGGAATATGTTTAGAAAAGACCTGAAATTATGATCTTATAGACTTCACTCCCTCTCAAGGTGCCCCAACATTTTTTACCACCTCTTTTCTTGTCCTGTACAGAGGATGAGCCCTCTGAGACCATACAAGGCAATTCCACCTGTAATGAAGATTGGTTAGCAGTAACTTTCTATGTGGGCATAAAAATGAAATGCTAATTATTAGGCAATACTCTCATCAATAGCAATAACAGAAATAGTTTTTTACAACACTAGAGAGAGAGAAATACACAAAATACAAGAAATATGAAATATAAAGAAAGAATCATAGCTTCCCACTTGAATTTATATAAGACTGTGTTTTCCTCTTGTGCATATTTAAATGTATTTTACAGAAAATCATTTGAAATTCTGTACACATGCTGCCCAGTTGAAGACTGAATACTATATTCCATGAGTAAATATGATGACACTGGGCTTTGCAAAGTCAGAAAGAAAGATTTAGCAGGGACCTGAGACCATTTTGCTGTTTTCCCAAAATTAACATTGTTTCTACCTGTGAACAGAGCACTAATTCTAGTCTACCACTTCAACTGCAAGGTCTTTGTGCTGCCTCTGCCTTTTGCAAGGTTTCCTTCTTCCAGACTCATTCCACCTGGCAGAAACTCCAAGTTTTATTCAAAGAGAATGAAACAGAACTAACCAGACTGAAATCTGCTGGATATGCAGAGGGAAGTGAAAGGAGTATTCAGAAAAGGATGAACTGAGGAAAAATAAAGCAAGAAGCAATGGCAGAAATAGATGAGTAAGAAAATGATACTTTCTTCATGTGCAGCACTGCTCATCACTGAGTAACAACATCCTATCACTGCTCTTGCTTCCCTGCACTTACTTCCACCAGTGTCCATCTCCATCCCCACTGCACACTATTCATCTTGAAACTCCTTTGCAATGTTGCGCAGAAGTTTAACTTTCAGAATGTGCCAAGCAGAAGATACTGACATTACAAATACACACTGAACTAACACACTCACATGTATAGCTTGTCTCTCTCTAAAAATATAATTAGACCAAAATTTTCCCAAATATTTTCATACTGCCAGGCTGGCAATGTTTTGTATAAATCTTTCTTCAGATCTGAAACAAAAACAGTAACTTGTGAACTACAAATTAGTTGAGAACAATTGTTTGGAAATTAGTTTGATATTGTTCATCAACAATTAGAGACACGGCAGTTCTAAGTGTCAAATGGGTGGATGCCAGAAGGGTGAATGTGGTGAAGCACCTCCTCTAGTTAGTCATAGAAGAGCAGTGCCTTTGCCTCCATAAGGAGGTGACCATGAACACCTACCAACCAAGTCTCAGGTACAACTCAAGATTGGCCAAATTCTACTGTCTTCATCAAAGTCATCAATAGGACACTCCTTAATAGAAGCCAGCATCCTCTTCTACTGTAGTCAAACAGCACTACCTTTATTTTCCTATTATGAATTATCTTATCTAAACCAAATGCACACAGCTTTCCAAATGACAGAATTACTGAAGAACTGGTAGCAGGACATATAATCAGGCAGGACACATCCTCTCACCCCTATCTGAACTTCAGAGAAAGAAAAATCTTTCAGGAACAACTGTCTCTCACTGATTTGCATGAACCTTGCCACATTTGGTACCAGTATACATTCCTTAAATCTTTAATATCATATTTTTTTTATTAAATACTGAATCATTTAACAACTATAGCAGAATTAAGAGCTGTTTCAGAGGAGACATCCATTACATCAACTGCAACAGAAACGACATAAGCCATGAAAGCCTATTAGTGGTACTGACCACTGTGACTGTTGCTATTTTGAGCACTGCTTACCATTAATGATGATCTAAACCTTGCACCAAAACTGCTATTTTACTTGAATTTAGCCTTCATATGCAGTAAGGATATAGTGAAGACTACAAATCATCATCACAGCTAAACACATAGCAAGGTGACAGTTCAAATGTTACAGATCCCTGCAATTTCTGAGTAGTAGTAGTGCAACTTTGCAGCACACTAGAAGAGCAACTGTCAATCAACTAAAGTTCAAAAAAAAATAAGGCATGTCATGGACAACAGACAGAAGTTATAATGAAATATGCCAGGAATTGTATTCATTCTTTTTGTTGTCTGTATTCTCAGATGCAGCAACAATAAAAGGTGTGGAATATAATTCTAAACATAAATTGAGGTGGTGAAGCCACAATATAGAACTGAGTTCAAATTTATTCATACCTCACCATAAGCCTCCCTCTCACGGAAGTGATTCAACTTTCCAGTGTGTCAGGTAGATGCTGAAGTATACAAGCAAAAGCAGATTTGGTACTGTTAAACTGATCCTTTCCTGCCATCTAGGGGACACAAACTGGTGTGCAGAGGACTGTCTTCAGTTACATACAGGGAAACCTTCTATACAAAAGGTTTCTCTCTACCCAGCAAAACAAAAATCAACTTAATCGAAGAGTAACACACCTACCAAGAAACAACCCCAACTGATAAATAGCACAACTATTTTATTAGAGACCAAACTTGTAACAGTTTAATTCTGGCATAATCCTAAAATTTTCTACAGTAAATTTCAGTTAAATGACCAGCAAAAATATTGAGGTGGTAATTTAAGCCTCACTTTTATGACATACACCCATGTCTTCTGAGCTACACAGCCATGAGAAAAGCCTTTGGATTTTCCTTGATTCCTCAAGACAGAAAGATGTGTGATGCTATAAGCAGTGTGTCACTGTCAACAGCCAATAGAGAAAGAAAAAGGATTGTCTTGTCAACCCAGAAAGTGAGGAAGTCAGAAAAAGCCTAATTGTTTCACACCTGATATTATGAAAATTTAGCTTAGAAACTCAGAACTTGATTTCCAATACATCACTAATGTGAAGTCTCAAGTCTCCTGCCTGCATGGCGGGCATACACATTGTATAAACATCATGTACCTTTTCAGTGCACCACCCTCTAGGAAGCGAAACATAGAAACACTCAATGTTGAAAGACCATCAAGGTAATTTTGGAAAAAGTTAAAGGCTTTTCCAAGACGCAAGTTTCTATTGATAATGTTGGCATTGTGACCAGGTTTCTCATACCTGCTCTCCTCACTGTTGCCTTCCGGACTCTTTCATAAGGCAGACTCTAAAAACGAAAGGAGCAAACTCAGCTAAACACTAAGCATAGTCAAATGCACAGGCAAAAATCCATACAAGTTTTTTCCCACTCTTTTGTTTGGATTTGTTTTGTTCTTACTTTGAAAGGGAACAATACACTAAAACAAACTCCCTTCACTAAAACAAACAAAGACCCATGCTTCCCATGGCTGAAATGATGTGACAGTCTCTTCTCCCAAGATGAAAAGAAGCAGGTGTCCAGCCAAGATGTTTTGAGAACTGGCTACAGCTGCACATGATGCAGGTCCTAAGTCTGCCCCAGTGAACAGACTGGAGATGAAATTAAAGTGACAGTGCTACCCTTGTGAGATACCTATTCACCAAAGAGCACTCACAAATAAGAAACCTCTCAAATTTAACAGAACAACTCAATTTTATTTTGACAACAAATATTTTGAGCAGCTGTGCCCAAGTCCTCTCCCCCTTACTGTGTGCCGTGTGTTTAAAGAGCTGGAAAGAATCACTCGTTTGGGGATACTGAAGCTCTTTACCACCTACACAAGAAAGTGAAAAAAAAAATAAACAAATAAAAAGCCATGTGCCAATGCATTTACAGCAGTATAATATAAATCTGCATAAGACATTTTAATTTCTTGAACTTAAGCTGATTAATACTGTTCTTTGGGAACAACACATTAAATACAGAATATTTTCAAAGTGCAAAACTATCAGCAATATATTTACTACATTCAGATTAGCAAACATTATGCAGTATTTGGCAATGCAAAGACATGCAGTATTCTAAGGCACACCTTTAAAAATAATTTTAATCAAATCACTTCTGGTTTAACGGGCACTGAAGTTATTAAAAACAGACCCCCAAAAATCCCACACCAGGCATTTTTAAAAAAGAGACCCAAAACAAATCACAGCAACAATGCTGTGAACGAATTGATATTATCAATAAAACTGTTGTAGAAAATGAAGTTATTAGGTGATCAAAATCATAGCAATTATCAAGAATGTTTCATTTTTTAAAGATATTCAAAGGTTTTAAGTGCTAAGAAATTAAAAAAAAACCCTTCCATTATTCTGATATTTTAAGGTCTACAATCTGACCATTTCCTCCTAATCAAAGTTATATGTATTCCCTCAGGTGAGACTGGATTTAGAATCAAACTATAGATTTACAAATGGTTTTAGCCAGAAGGCATTAAATACAAAATCCTTTTTTTTAAACAATCAAAAGGCTATATATCCAGATAGTGCTCTTTATAAGTATTCAGGGCTACATTTCGAATTACATAAAAATAAACTTGAAAATAAATTTAAATTGCAAACTGAAATTAAGTCACCAAAGAAGAAACATCATTCATACTTTTATTTTATTTTTTCATTTATGATTTTCTTCCCTAAGAACAAAAAAAAAAACACCTTATTTTCGCACATTAGAACAGCTGAACATCAGAGCAAGCAGCTTTATATCAGATCTTAACCTTGCCTTGCATTCATCTTTTTTTTATACACTTTTCACCGGTTTTCATTATTTTCTGAGTTTTTGACTTAATACTCAACAGTCTTTCTCCTATATGTGACTTTTGTTAACCAGCAACAATATACAACTTCATTCAACCAAACACTGTTTCCACATGTATTCAAAGTCTTTTTAACATTTATAACAACATATTTGTTGATACTTTTAAAATTTCATTAAGTTTTGTTCAAGTAAAAATGGAAGCAAACTGAAATTTACAAAGCTTAAAATTTTATTAAAGAAAAATCCATGTGCTTGAATTATCAAAACAAGATTTAACAAAAACATTTTGTCATTAAAGGCCTACAGTCAATTCGCAAAATGGTTCTGGTAACCAGACTCCACGTGGCTTTTAGGCATGCAGAAGTATAGAACGGTGCTTTTGGAAGGCCTGGCAAGCATTTATGCAGGTTAGGTACCTGACTGCTGCTGAGACTTCATTAGGAATTAGGTGTCCACTATTGGTTTTGGTTTGTTTTTTTTTTTAATCCTCATATGACTTTTTGGGCGTTTAGTGGTCAGGTTTTTTGATCCTTAATGTTCTCGATTAATTCTGTATCTTTACATTATCTTGACAGATCTAACTTCATTCCCTTCAAATTGAATTAAGAGTTGCTAGGTCCAATTCTTCACCGTTTTTCAAATTTCAGGTGAAGGAATCTGACTCAAACACCGCCAAAAGGTTCTCTCCTTGTGCAAATAAGACTAAAACCAAAAATTAAGGCAAAATAATTTCTCTGCAAAAAAATCTGAAAACATATGTGATAGTAGGTAAATAAATGTCAAGATTAGCTTCAGTCTGAAGTCTACAGACACAGCACCATGGTATTGTTTTGTTTATAAATCTGGCTTCCCTTTTGATTTTGCATTCATTTAGAAAACAGCATTCTCACTAAAAGGTGAGGAAGGCTCATGTATACAGAATTAAAAACTTTAACAATATACAGCAAGTCTACACGTAACACTGGCTGCTGTGATTCCAAATTTAATTATTGAGAGATTTATTTTTAAAAAGGTATTCAAGTTCTAAATGACTACTCTAGCACTTAATAACAAAATTTTTTATCCTCTGTACAGAGATGTATTTTCAAGTAAAAGAATCATCTCCTAGAACTACATATCAGAGAAACTGAGACTGAAACAGATTTTTTTTAAGGCAGAAGTTCCACTGTATACCAGGTTAAAAGCCACCACAATATTAACTATAGTTAACTCATTAAGGACTTAAAAATTCATATTCGTAACTATTAATTCCAGTGCTGGCTAGAATGCTACTGATGTTCTGGGAAGTCTAGCTGGAGATATGGTTATCCTTAGAGGTTAAAGAAAGCTATGGCAGAGTAAAGTTAACCTAATCACTACTTTTAATCATTAAATAAAATGTGCTCATTTATGTTAGTAAGTTATACAAACTATTTAGAAAGAGGAAGTATGAAATACTGACAATGACAAAACAGATTTTAAAAGGCTACCATCAAAAAAGTTAGAATACATATTCAGAGGAATTTCAATGCCTAAAAACAGATTCACATATGTTCATCCACCGGAAGATTAGTGTATTAAAAAAAGTTAAGAAAATACTTTTGTGTTTCAGTTCAACTGCACTTGATTCAAGCACAGCTTAGGAGTTGGTTGATATAAATTAAACATGGTCACTGCCTCAGCAGCCAAAAGTACAGAAAAATGTACATGTTCACAGGATAAATAGAAGTCTCTTCTTTTGGAGGAATAAAAAAAAAAGTAAAAAAGCTATCTCACTCCAATACGGGAGGTCATCCACTCCAAGCCTTGGCATAATCTGAAAGATAAGAGATGTTATTGGTACTAGTTCTATCCCAAAATCTTGAACGTATTTTCTGGTTGACTTTATGTGTAAAAACATCTACTTAAAATAAATTAAATCAACTGGAAACGGGATTGAAAGTTGAGCAGAGTAAGCAGTGTTTTAAGCTAATTCTATAGGCTTTAACCACAAAGAAAAGGTCATGCATTCTATTTTATTGAAGTTTGGCAGCACTTCAATTTTTTTTCCTTGTAAACCTGAGAGACACTACTCCTAAATGCCAACTCATAAGCACCTGGAACCAAACAAGTTTTTCTTTTTCTACAGATTTCCCAAGAAAGACTGCTTACATGAAAGCTAGACCTTTATATACTAACTAAAAGACAAAGGGCAGGTTAACCAGACTGAATTGTTTAATGAAAAGGCAGTGTATCAAGAATTCCAAAATCACATTACAAAATTAAAAGTATATTTATATTGAATAATAAGACTGTATGGGATCTAATCTGTTTACTAACTCAATCTCCATCTCCATTTAAAAGTCTTCCATTTTAGAATATCGGCTTTCCTTTGATTTTCTAGCAATCTAGTTACCTTGTTTGTGTCCCCTAAGCTTTACCTTTGTAAAGTAAATCATGACTTAGCTATCCAAGAATGCTAACTTCATGAACACAGGGCTAATCTCCCTAGACTTCTGCCAGATCTTTCCAAGGAAGACTCAGCTCAGCGATCTAACTCTGGGATTTTTTTTTATATATTGGTCTTACTATTGTCACAGTTTAAATTATTCTAAATATTCACTTTTTTTTTTACAATAAGGAAGAAGCAGCCCATGATGGCCACTCTTTCTAAACTAAAGTTCATATTTATTAATTATTACTTTCTTTCAAATGTCAAATTGGTTGAATATCTTAGTACATAAACTGAGTATTTAAAAGTGACTTTAGCAAAATTGGTAGAAGGACACCAGAATTAACCCTTAGAATGAAACAGAATGAAAAAAACAGTTTGTCCTCAGTAATGCATCTCACCCTAAGGAAGTTAATGCCACCATTCACTCTTCAACATATCTCCATTACATTAGAAAATACTTCATATTAGAAAGTGAGGAAGCTGCTCTCACTTCCCAAATACTCAGTTGGATTCACTCTTTTTGATGTCACAAGACTGCACTATTATAAAGGTTGTACAACACAGCTGAAAAAAAACCTCTAAATATTACACATTATAAGACTGCTTTAAAAATCAAGATGAAAAATTAACGCATTTCATACCTACAAGCAAGGCATTATTCAACTTGTTAAAAGGCATCCAAAATTGTTTTTTGATCTTCACAGACAAGAGATCTAAGGAAAGCTCAGCTTCCCATTTTAGTAATTGCTGGCATAAGGTATTCAAATTTCAAAATTAGCTACATTAGCCAGATACAAACAAAATGTTAAGTATTGATAAAAATTTTGGCTTTTTATACCTTTTCATCTAAACTATGTTTCAATGCTTATCAAAAAACCCAATCAACCAAAAAAACCCCACCCCAACCCACCAACTTAGAAGTTTCCTACAGATTAGAATGTAAAGGAAGAAAATAGGAGCTTATTTCTTTAAATACACCAAGACATACAGAATAAAAGAGTAGGGCACAGAGAGAAGACAGTTATGCCAACAGCTACATATTTGGGTCAAAGAGTGTTGTCTGGTTTTTGTTTTGGAGTTTTTAACGATAAACTAAAAGACTTTCATATGAACATGGAGTTCAAGCTATGAAAAAACCCACAAAGTTAAAAAAAAATATGAAATTATCAAAATACCCCTCTTAACTGTAAAGAGCAAAAAATATGTTCTTTCAGAAAATCCACACTGGCATCAAAAGGATTCTAAATCAGTATTCTCATTTGCCACAAATTGCTGTACTAAGCAGGAAGCATTTACCCTTCTCCTGTCAAAGCACAACAGGATTGAATGTGCCACGGGTGATCCTTTATGGAGCTGAGGGTGAGGTATGTAGATATCTCGGCAGCTGTCATGCAGCCTTTCATGTCCTGCTTGTTTGCAAAGATGAGAACTGCAGCCTTCCGTAAATCCTAGAAATGATTTAGAGTACTCATAACAGTTATTATGAAAAACTAAAATGCTATTGTGCTAACTTAATTTCTTAAAAGAACTGTATTCAAGCTAATCTAAAATTACACAGGAGTATGGAGTTTTAACCAACTTTCTGTAGTAAAAATTCATTACATTAAGACTGAAGAGACTAATTTATTCAGTTCACCACCACAGAGGATCAAATTGAAATGTAATATGAGTACCATTTTGGTATCAGCAACATGTTCATATATAACTAATGAAAGTCTTGTTAAAATATATTTCATAATGCTCCAAACCACCCAGCCAGCAGAATTATTACTGGCAAACATTTCAAACTCTACAATAGATACTATTCAAAGGGAGAAGCCTGCTAGATATCATTCCCTTGAAATCACTTTCAACGTCATTAAACAAGTTCTGTAGTGACTAAAACAGTAATAAATTAAGAAAGCTATCTGAATTCATGTAAGTTTAATCCTGGTGTTCAAAAAAGGGAGCTGTAACAATGCTGCAGCAGCTTTAGTAACTACTTAAAAGTTGCTTTGTTTCAGTGTGGAATTTAGGATTCCAAACAGCACTGAGGCAAGAACTGGGATGTATGGCTTTAGAGGTGCAGAAGGGTAAACAAATGCAATACTCAGGAGGCTGACAGTTGCAATTAAGTGTTCAATATGCTTCAGTGTATATTAAATCTGGGACTATTTCTCCATCAAGAGGAAGAAAAACAACAACAAAGTTTTATGATCTAAAGCTGAAAATTCACTCCTACAAGTAATCCAGTCTAGGCCTACCAACTGTTTTCAAGAGATGGCAGATCACAATTTCATAAGAGTTTAAGACTGGAAACTAATAAACTACATGGGAAAACTTCACCACAAGAAGTCATCTTCCCACTTCTTTTGGCAGTGTATTTGTTCCTTACTACTAGACCCAAACTACTTTAATATAAAACCATAAAGCAAAAACTCACTTATTCAAAACAAAGCAAGATTCTCAGAAAAATGAACAGAATTACTTGCACTGTACTAAATCCTTTTCTTTCAAAAATGAGGGAGAACATTTAGGTTTAAACCAAACAATTTAGCTTGAGAGTGTTTAGCTAATCCAATGTACATGTTAGTTTAGAAAGTTTGAGGGAGTTGACCCAACGTTGAACAACTCAAACAAAAGTACAAACAAAACAATCCATAAGGAAAATGAACTGAAATTAATTTATCCATAGTATTATATATGCTCCTTAATTTTAAGGAACAGGATTAAAACAAACAAGAAAAAGTAAGGAATTCCATTTTTCTAAAATAAAAATAAAAAAAAAAAATTTCTTGAAATTTTAACCATTTAACTGAAAGGAGACTGTGGTAGAGGACAATAATTCCTTTTTAAACTAATATGAAGCATAAGATATTTTAGAACTTCAACATCTGCAAAGAGTGATCTGATTACAATCAAGCAAGCCTTAATAGAGAGTGTTTCACAATAATTTTTCTGCTTATTTATAGTTTATGTGGCTTTAAAATCTGAATAACATGCATGCACATTTATTCTCAGATTTTTTTTTGTGACAGTATAATTTTTGTTAGCATAGGAAGCATGTAATGTTATTTGACTGTTCTCAACAAAACTATTATCCCAACTCCCCACCATACCTCATGAGCCAGCATTCTATAAAGTTCTTCTTTTGTAATAGAAAGTCGCTCTCTATCAATGCTGTCAACAACCAGAATGATGAACTAGGGAAAAAACCCAACAGTAGAGTACGTAAGTAAAAAGTATAAATTACAGAAAGCACATTTTCAAGAGATCACTAACTGCAAGTCTTCCTCTAGAAGAGACATACACTTGCAGGACACTAGAAAAGGGAAAAGTTTTATTGCTACAGTCTTTTGCTAGAGCTGTGGGAATCATACATGAAGATTATAGCTAAAAAAAAATAATCTAACAATGTCATGCTTGCACGTTTCAGCATTATTATTAAGATCTGCCTATATGTACTACGGCTAAATCTCCTTGGTGGATTTTCAGGCTATATATCATACTCAAAATAGCTATGTTACTACCAAAAAGCACCTACAGATAGTGGATTACATTTAAAATGTGGATGACAAATGTGCTACAGGTGTCATCAATGAAAACAGCTGCTACTGTCCAATACTACTTGCATACTCAGGAAATTATAAATCTGAAATTGAAATTATGTACTTTTAAAGAAGCATTTTTTACTTTACAGTTCAGCATCATTTTACTCACAAGGCTTAAGAAAGATTATTTCAAAGCAGTACATCAGATGTCACAAAGCTATGTATCTGTAGGGCTTAGCACTATGTTGCTGCAAACTTCATTTTACCAAGGACCTGTGCAGTTGGCCTCTCACAACTTTGCACCCTTCCATCTTTTGGTGAAGCCCTTCCAGGCTTTGGGAGATGGCTGTAGCAGTGATTTTACCCTTCCTATTCCCGTTAGGCACATTATTCTTATGGCCTTGCACTTGTGGACTCTGGGACACTGCTAGGTCTGGTAGATCAGGCCTCCCATAGAAAGCAATTGTCACTGGTATGAAAATGATTGTCTACTACCCACTCTTTCTGCTCCTTTTTTTGTACCTTCTATTTTATAGCCTTGCACTAGAGAGGAAAAAGACACAGCATTATGCAGTAGGTAACACTCAAGCAAATTCTCGTAAGCATCACACAGCAGTATTTGAACACAAAGCATAACAACTGATCAACACTTCAATACTTGCCCTGCCCAGTGTGCTCCAAGCAGTGCTAACAGCATCATGGGGAGGACAATGAGTAGGGAGACCAAGCACATTCTGATGAAAATTATGCAGATACTATAATAACAATAAAATAAATTACAGGGAACATATGCTACACTGGAGAGGAAACCAGGAAGATTACATTCATCTGACAGATTCCATTACTTCTATGCCCAGATGACAGTACTTCTCAACCACTTTTCTGCTTCACTGTAACTCTCTTTGTTCACCCGCAAACCCAATAACTTAACCATGGGAGCTCCCTCCCCTTTCCTGTCCTCCCAGATTTTTATCTTTAAGTCTGTCTTAACATCCTCTCTGTAAGAATATGATCTAACACTTAAAACAGAATTGCAGAACTAGCCATATTAAGTTGAAACTAATTAGGACAGGTATGCACTAAAATGCTTATTTGTGGGACTTTTACATTACTCCAAAGATTTTGTGTAGATTGCTCCAATTTGCACACAAGGAAAGAGAGAAAAGAGAGACAGTAACAGAAAAGGAGAATTAGAAATCACTGCTATAATTCTCCAACATATGCTCCAAATCTCTTTGGCTCAGAAAGTTAAAGAGATTCATTAGCCATTGAGAATGACCACAGAGAATGAAAAACTAAGTCAATTTAATGCTGCTGTGACTTTGAGATGCCTAGCAGATGAGGAGGAACAGTAAAGGAATTATTCATATCAGGGAGGCTAGGGTTGGCATACTAAACAGATCTCTTTTCTTCCTCAACTGTTTCCAGCAGACAAAGCTTCTAAGTAAAAGGGAAGTTCTTCTTTCCAAGTACTAAAAGGCACTGGATTTCAAACACTTACTAGCCAGAATATGATGAAGAACATCACAAAAGTATCAGAAAAAGAACTAATATATGCATCTCTCCAAATTCCAAAATCAAAGGTACTCAAGGGACAAAAGCCAAGAACTTACTGCTCTGTAGCAGATAGTGCAAGCAGAAGTGTCTTCAACCTCATGTGTGTCTTAGATGTAGCTATACTTTTCCAGAAAAAATTAAAAATTACTTTAAAACACTAGAGATGAAGGCTGAGATGTCATCACCAGGCTTTCAGTAGACCTAGGATGGATTGCTAATCTCATCTCTCTCCAGGAGAAGCACAGAAAAATCTCATTTTACAGGAGGATGGAATACTTACATAATGAGCAGTATCTACAAGAGATTTCTGCTTTTAGTAGAAATTGTAAGTAATTAAGCCTAAAATAGTTTACATCAGTGTAGATGTCTCAAAATGAGTCCTCAGAGATTATATGTGCATTTTGTATTGATAACCTTTTGGCAGCAAAAAGGCTGGCATAAAAAACAACCCCCCAAAAGACAACTGACACTGAATTCCAACCTTTCCAGCAACGGCAGCTTTGCCAGTACCTCTTGAGTATTGCAAAGCTAGACTTTCCTTTACCCTTGGATAAAAGCCACAAGCTGGTGAGCTTTTTAAATACCGTTGCCTAGAGAAAGTTTCATTCTTCATCCTTAATTATCATTATCTCAAAAACATTTCAGACTAGATGTACAGAAGTCAGGTTGACCACTGCAAATCCTCACTAAATTTGCAAATTACAATGCAAAATTTTCATTTTAATCTACTTAAAGAAACCATGCAAGAAATCTGATCTGAAATGTACATTGATATCATTTATTGTCTAGGAAAAAAGTCTAACTTCATAGTTTATATCATAGATCAAACAATAGTACTGTAAAGTAAACAGGAAAAATACTTCAAATATTACCAGAGAATTGGCTGCATACCAGAGATACCTCACACTTTTTGGGTTTGTTTTTGCTCAATAAGATTTAAAAACAATACAGTTGCAATCTTTATAAAAATGTACCGATATTCCTAATAAACAAATATAATTTCTAACAAACTTGCAAAGCAGCTTCTCATACCTCTGTGTTTGAATAATAGGTATTCCACGATGACCGTAATGATTCTTGTCCTCCAATATCCCACATTAAGAAATGAGTGTTTTTCACCACTATTTCTTCTACATTGCTTCCTATGGTTGGAGAAGTATGAACCACCTCATTCATTAAACTAAAGGAAACAATATCAGAGGACCAATCAAAAAAATAATAAAAACCAGGCATATTTTAAAAAAGCTATACATTTGAAATTTATGGAATGCAGTGACTGTAAACATGCTTAAAGACATCAGCAATGAAAAATAAGCACATAAAAGGCATAACAAATGGATAAGCATCTGCATTTTAGGAGGATTCTCTTTTTAAAGGACATTAACAGATACTTAAAATGCACTTGTCCTCAAGTAGAAGCTGCTATTCTAAAGATCCCAAATATGGGAATGTTGAACTGTGCAAAATACAAATCAGAAGATAATTTTATCAGAGTACTCTACTTAGTAACTCAATATTACAACCAATCCCAAAGGACTGTTTGGTTACCTAGCCGAAAATACCTCAGTTCTACCTTTAAACTTACTCAAAAATGCTTAGGGAAAAAAAAAGTATTTTGGGAAAACACACTCTGCTGCTTTTGTATCCAAATATACGGACAGTAATTTAGCTCCATCCTCCCTCTTTTCTACAATTACAATAGTAATTACGGTCCTGCTGACATTCTTGAATTTATCATGGATATTCTTGTAATGCTGGCAAGATTTGGGTGCAATGATGCCATTGAAAATGCCTAAGGTAGAACCTGGGCAAGATGAAATACTATTTTTAGGAATTCTCCATCACAAATTTTAGACGCAGGAACAGGGAAACATTTGGAAATATTTATGGATTTTTGCAGAGTGGCTAGAATTTCCATTAATTTAAAAACATGCTCTTCTCTGCAGTTACTGGCAACAGGATTATTTCTACGCTTACAAATTCAGATGGGCTTTGATGGCAAAAAAATTGCAGTTCACTTTGTGCTTATATGTACAATTTTGTTATTCAATTTACAGTTCAGTTTTAAAGCATGGCAATTGCTTCTCTTATCCTTCATATTTACTCTGTTTAGAACAACTAATACTGTTAACGTACAAACTGTGATCTGGAATCCTAGAGATCCTGCCAGGTTACAAAGCTGAATTTTCAATGATTAAACAGTGACAAATACTAAAATGCAAACAAGAAAACAAAGTAGTTCATGTACTTACAACTGGTAAAGAATAGTAGTCTTTCCAGCATTATCAAGTCCCACTATGATTACTTTGTGCTCTGGATATACAAAAAAAAAAAAAAAGAAGACAAAAATCAATTACTGGAAACAGCAACAGTTATAATTCTGGTTAATCACTTTTCCTTACTGAAGAAAGCAACAGTTTGTTTGCCTTATTTCAATAGCTTACATAGAATAGTGGCGGCTTCGAGACAAAAAAAAAAAAAAAGCCGAACAAAACTACAAAGCCTCATCTTCTCTTGAGACTACAATCTTGGGAAAAGTCAGCACTGGAGATCTTCAGAAAGGAATAGTTACTTCATCAAAAAAATCTAGTTTTAGAAAGAAAAGTACAATGAAAAATGTAACTCATAGCAGGTATCATCTTAAGAACATCACCAAACATCCAAAGACTGCAAAAACATTAGCCTAATGGTCAAGGTTCAATAAAAGCCACTTGTTAAGGGACCACCATTATCCATATAGTAGAATCTAAGAGGAATCTGCATTTTGAATAGACTGCAAATTCCAACTTTTCAACTTCTAAATTGAAAGTCACAGTATGACAGAAGGCCTAAAGACACCTCTGAAGGTCACCTAGTTCAACCCTCTAGCTCAACCAGGGCCACCTGGAGCCAACGGCCTAGGACCATGGCCAGATGGGTTTTGAATGTATCCAAGAATGGCAACTCCACAGTGCCCCTGGACAACCTGTGCCAGTGCTCAGTTTCCTGACGTAAAGAGAGAACCTCCTGTGTTTCAGGTGCTCTGTTGCCTGATCCTGTCACTAGGCACCACTGAGACAATCTGACTCTGTCCCTTTTGCATCTCTTTTCTCATATGTGAGATGTTCCAATTCCTTAATCATCCCTGTGGCCCAGCACTGAACTCTCTCCTGTATGTTCATTTCTCTCTTGCAGTAAAGAGCACAGAACTGGACACACTACTCCAGGTGAGGCCTCACCAGTGCTGAGCAGAAAGAAAATATCATCTCCCTCAAAAAAAAAAAAAAATATTATCAAAAATAAAATCGCTTTTTCCTGCATCAGGCAAACCCAGACCCTCCCTGCTGCAAAGTCCAGCTTATAGAATAGTGATCTTTCAATTGCCGCAATGTCAATTTTTCCAGGCACGGGGAAACAAAACAGAAAACAAACAAACAAAAAACCCCTTCAGAATTTATATGCTTCTCTGTAAATAATTCTTGTAAGAATTTCAAATCCAGCAGCACAGCCAATTAGAACAGTGGTTCTTCTGCTACACGTGTGAAGTTAAAAGGTACCAATCCACTTACTGACAAAAAGGCAAGTCACTTGAGACCAGCAAATTTGCAAATGGATACTAGAAGTAAAATGTATTTACAAAGTCTGTGAACAAGCTCACTTTTGAAGGGATAATATTTACAGTGCTAGGGCACTTACTCTAAAGCAAAACATGGTTCACAGCTCAAAGATTTCCTGTAAAATACTGCACTTGATTTGCAAGACTTATAGTAAGTTGGTAGAAAATCAGAAGATCTATCATAAATGTCAAATTGGTAGGGCTTTGCCCACAAGTGGGTGGTTTAAGGCAGTATTAAAGTGTTTGTTTTCTGGGTTTTGTTTTGGTCTTAAATCTATTGACATGTAATTACCTACATCTTTTCATACTGAAAGTGACTGTAATGAAAGATTCCAGTTTGGGAATTTTAGAAGTTTTGCTAGGCAATACCATCATAACAAATGCTGAAATGTATTTCCTTGTGCTGGGGCCTCTGGTGGTCTAGTGGTTAGGGTGCAGGACTCTCACCGCTGCGACCCGGGTTCGATTCCCAGCCCCCGGGCAGATGGAGCTCGTCAGCCCTGTAAGGCAATCCATCTAAGAGAAGGTCACTCTAAACAAACCTACGTTCTGGGGACCTCACTGCCACTGTCCAAGCTTGCTTGGCCCTGGCAGATGAACCTCAGGATTAAAGGGTGGGCTCAGTTCAGCGCACACTGTGTCTCACCTAAAAAATCCACTGCGCAGGCTCGAAGGGTTAATGACCTTTCCCAAATCTTCGCTTGCGAAGACTGGCCATTATTTCCTTGTGCCAGTTCCCCTACTACTGCATCCTGTCAACACATTCTAAGGAAAGAATTTTTCCTGGCCTTAAATCCAATAGTACTTCTAGCACCATAAGCAGCAGCGCCAGTAATTAGTAACATTTCCCAATACAGAAATACTATGAAATCCTCTCTGCTTTCAATGCTGATAAACCATCCCTCATAGTTTGACTGTCCATCTCTTATTCAAATTCAGTCAAAGAGCTTTCAAAGTTCAAACACAGAAATACTCTTTGGTTGTTTTCAAACCAGACGTTGTCAACCATTGCCTGGAAGAAAATGACCCTCCTTTAGCAACATTCCCTTTTGAGTTATTTTCAAGGAAGAAAACGAATTCCAGTCAGGCATTACATTGCTCTTTCTCACCTTTCACTACAATACAATGCTTAGGTGTGAATTACTGGAGTGCTGGACAAACAATATCACCCTACTTAAAGTAATAAAAAAGATCTCCATTGAGATGACTGTTTTTGAAAGCCACCAAAGTGTGAATGGTTTGACATTATTTGGAAAAAAAGGCACAGCTTATCTATGTTACTCCATAGTCAAATGGTATTTTACATAGTAACTGAATAATCACAATATTGAGACAAGAAATAGTCACACAAGTGTTAATTAATGGTGATCTGGGGATGAACATAATAAGATGAATGCATTGGTATCTCACACGAATAGCAGTTTCCACCTTTTATTAATGGCAGTTGCTATTAATATAGTAATGGCAAACTCTAGATATATATGCTAGATTATTATTCTTTGTTTCAATTCTATATTTCCATTCTATAGTTCTAGATATAGAACTATAGTAATGGAAAACTCTTCACTTACAAATACATTCAAAAGTTGAAGTTCTGTCCAGTTTGGTTAAAATACAGAACATTAACACACAGATGTGCATTAGAGGAAAAACACGTGAACTTAAAAACTGCAAAACCAAGAGAGAACAGAATTTTAGCAAGACAAATACTTGTTTACAAGAGCAACTAGTAGAAGACAGATGCCACATTTAGGAGAAAGGACAGTTATGGGGTAAACCATAGGCAGTGTTTATTGGTGTTCTGTACTTACAGACTAACCCAAGTTTCTCCCTTTCACTGGCTGGTATTCAAACTCATTTTGGGTTGTATTCATGAATATCTTCCCAGTCCACCATGTTCTTGGCAAAGGAAGAAGAAAATTCATAACAAAGTTGACAGAGCAGAAGTCAAGAGTCAGGTAGGAAGGGGGAGGAAGTAGAAAAAGTAGGCATATGTAGGGGGGGGAAAGACAGTATTAGACTACTCTTTAAAAGAATCCAAAGACTTATGTTATATCAACCATTCTTAGCTCACTGTTAAAAAAATAAAGTAGTATTGTTAAAAAAATCTCTGGCAGTCTAGTATTACAAAACCGCAGGACAGTGAAAATGATCTTCTTGCAGATGTTACAAGAAAGACATAGTATGTTCTTTTTTTCACTTATATATATTTCTCTGTGGTAAAAGGGCCCAAAACTGAAGATTCAATTCTCAAAACTTTGCCCTTCCCTCTTTTTTCAAAAGTTAAATTAAAAAAAAAATAATTTCTAAATACAATAATGATGAGGCTCTTCCAACACACTTAAAAGAAGAAATGGGTACCAGAAAGGGTATCAGTACTTTTCAGACAAAACACACACATCTACTTTCAAATAGTAAGGAAGCTTCAAAATTGAAGACAGAATGCAGATAGAAGTTTGCTGAAGAGGAGGCAGGAGGAATAGCATATTTGTAAATGTCAATGGGGTTTCAATACAAATACTCAGTTTGGATACTAAAAGCTACCTTAGAGTCTTCTTTAAAGCACAAAAAAACCTGCTTAAATACATCTTGTATCTCCAGACTTGATTACAAGAAGGCAGAGAAACTGTCAATAGTATTTAGTAGTCATTGGAACCAAAATCTATTTGGTTTTCTAGATAATGGTCTCTTCCAACCTGACTGTACAGTCTGGGAACTGTCAGCAAGCCTAAGTGACGTGAACTGTGGAGTTCCAGAAGTTCCTTGAATTAGAGCTTACCATTGGTTTTCTTAAAGCAATTTTTACAACTGTAGCAATTATTCTGAGCACCCTGAAGACTTTGAACAACCACCATTTTAAAATAATTAAAAACCAGATTTGTGAGCTTCTTAATGAACTTACTATACACACACAAAAAAACCCAAGGTATTGACAACTGTCAGTTACCTTTATCAGCGTTGCTGACATTCACTTCTGTTTTTTTCCTTATAGTTTCATTAAGAGCAATCTTGATAGCATTGATAGAATATGTCACACAAGTTTTACTCAGTCATGTAACACAGCAGTAACTTAAGCTGCTCCACCATTTATTCATATTACTACATGTTGGTTAGAAGACTGTGCCATTTGAGTACTGCACCAGAGCTTCAGCAGGTCGTTTTTGAAATCCGATTTTTTCTTCAAACTTCCATAAGTAAGTTATTTTTATAGTAAGTATAAGTAAGTTCAATCTTAAGTCACTTATTAATTAGCCTTAAAAGACTGCGGGGCATGAAATTTTAAACAAAAAGAACACTTGAGGCAATGTTTTTTGTCAATTTCAAAAATAAGGAAAAAGAATCAGGAAGCCATTAGAAAGTCACCTAGAAAAGAGACAAAAATCTATTTTAAGCCCAATTGCTTCTCTTATGAGTAAAAGTACCTCTATTTCAATTCACATCATTCAATTACTACTTGATTATGACACAATATATATGGAGAGCTGAAAGACACAGAAATGCTTATATTCCTCCCTCCTTCAGGCCTTAACCTCTGCACTGAAAAGGTCCAGAAACCAGAAAACAAGATTAAATCATCATGGCTGGGCTTTGCGAACAACGATTTGGGAAGGGTTCTACCCATGATTGTTACAAGCGCGTTGGTGGCTAAAAAGGCCAATATGAGACAGGTATGTCCAGTTGCAAAAGGCACAGCAGAAAGACTCCTTAGGTGGTAGATTCTGCAAGACAACGTTCTTTCTGCGTTGTCTTTTCTCCTCAAGGGTGATCCTGCGTGCTTTCTCAAAAGCATCAGCAGCGTTATAGATGGTGTGTCTCCAGATCTCCCGGTTGGAGGCCAGAGTAGACCACTTATGTTGATCAATATGACCAAGGCTGAGATGTTGTTTCAGGGAGTCCTTGTATCTTTTCTTCGGGGCTCCTCTCAAGCGGCTGCCAGTGGCAAGTTCACCATAGAGCAGGATCTTAGGGAGGTGATGGTCCTTCATCCTGGAGACATGCCCTGCCCATCGCAGCTGTGTTCTCAGCAACATGGTCTCAATACTTGTGACTGCTGCTTGTTCTAGAACAGATGTATTGGTCACATAATCTGACCAGTGGATGTTTAGGATTGTACAGAGGCAGTGTTGATGGAAGCGCTCTAGGAGTCGCAGGTGGTGGCGTAGATGACCCATGATTCAGATCCGTATAAGAGAGTAGAAGCACTATGGCTCTGTAAACACTGATCTTTGTACCTTTCTTCAAGTGTTTATTTTGCCAAACTCTTTTATGAAGCTTTCTGAAGGCACTGTATGCCTTTGCTAACCTGTTGTCTATCTCTCCGTCAATCTTACCATCCGAGGAGATGAGGCTACCTAGGTAATTAAACTGCTGGACTGATTTGAGCTCTGATTCGCCAATGGTGATATGGGGATGATGGAAGACGTCCTGAGGTGCTGGTTGATAGAGAACTTCTGTCTTCTTTAAGCTGACTTCCAGCCCAAAGAGCTCAGTAGTGTCTGCAAAGCAGGATGTTAAACGCTGCAGAGCTGCTTCTGTGTGTGCGACAAGGGCGGCGTCATCAGCATAAAGCAACTCCTGGACAAGATGGTTTAAGGTCTTGGTGTGGGCCTTCAATCGCCTTGAAAAGGCTTCCATCAGTACGGTATCGAATGTAGATACCGTCCTGATCCTTGAGGTCTGCCGTGGCCCTTTGGAGCATCATGCTGAAAAAGACTATCAATAGGGTTGGTGCGAGAACGCAGCCTTGTTTCACACCATTAGTTATTAGAAAGGGCTCAGAAAGTGCATTGCCATAACTGACTTGGCCGTGTTGCTCCAGAAAACAAGATTAAATAAGGCCCTGGAATACCACCACCACCACTCAAACAAAACCAGCCACTGCTTAAAGACTATTGACAAACTCAAACCAGAAATGAACCCTTCCAAATGTATCAACAGAGCCAAATAGATATTCCTTGACAGACTGTACTCAGACTGTTAACCTTCCTCTCTTTCATTAGACATTGACTCATGGATCAGCACAAGCAACACCCAGTTTCCTTAAACTGCTTTGCAATGCAGCTTTTCTTATTTCATAATCTCACATACCAGATTTGGAGAGTAGATCATGCACTAGCCACATAACATTACTTTAACTGTTGCATTTTCTTACCAGCCAGCTTGGGTTTGGCAAAATGGGGTAACCATAATCAAAATGGGCTGAACCAACTGGAACAACTTCTGTTGCATGTACAGTGACTTGAAACAGAACAGACAGATTCAACTCCCTTGTAGAAAACACTCAGATGCTACCCAAGACAGAGGGCTAAACCAGCTGAATACAAGTAATAAGAAATGCTGCAGGAATAGGTCAATAGATACGCTAGTCAACAGACACTTAGCAACAGAATGTCTTTACACACAAATTAGGTCCAGTCTCTTGACCTTCCTTGTAGTATCTTATCCTTACCACTGGAAAAGCAGGTAGGAGAATCAAATTGCAAAAGTAGTAAAGAACATGTGTAAATTAATAAGACGACATTTATAGCTTTAGTAGGATCTAAAGGTATCTCCATTACAAGGTTTTCCTGCCAGGTAGAAGTCAGTATGAATGAACTCAACTTTATCCATACCATATGGTTATTGCAACAGGATTGAACCCCAAAGCACAAAATGAAATGTTAGTTATCTTAAGATGTGCATTTTTCTGAAAGCTACACATATATCTTCTTCCTGCAAGTTAACAGCATTAATTCACTGGGAAATATTTCTTTAAAGTTGTCCAGACATTACTGATCAAGTACCTTTCGAATTGGGTATCTTCAGCTTGGCTACTAGTCACATTTATGTAAAGCAAAACTGCAGTGCATAATTAGTAATACTCAAATGAATTGCCAATGATGCCCTGTTCTGTATTTTCGAGCACTGAGGTACACCTCCTCCCCCATGCTCTATTTGATGGAACACAGACAGCACTTTTCAAATCTTTGCTTTGTTTAACCTTTCATTTTGCCAGTATCAAGTGCCCCAAACTATCAGCACAACTCACACTAACCACAACAAACTGAAAGTATCCTCCTCCCACACTGAAGTCTATTTGCATCTTTGGAATACTCCCTCTATACAGCCAAAATCAATGTGTAAGGTACTGTGCTGGTCTGCTCAACAAACAGCTTCGTGGGACAGCCTATGAATTCCCCAAGGAATTGTCTAGATTTGATGTAACTAGAAGAGCAACCAAAACCAACTCATAAATTACTATCCTTTATTATTAGTAATGATATTATTTAGAGAAAAATAGTTGTGTAAATAGAGCATAATTTCCCATTAGATGGGTCAAAACTTTCCATTTGAAGCAAACTTTCTAGAATAGAAGTTCAATTTTGGCCACGAAAAGAAACTCATTTTCTTTTCTGTGGTCACCACAAGAGGAAAAAAAACAAATCAAAGCAACAAAAACCAAACCAACAATAACTTCAGCAACAAAACAAGATCAGAACATACCCCAGAAACTTCTTATTGGGATAAACGCCAAAGAGTAAATATTTCATGATATCATCTCATCTATCTTAACTGTGAGACAAATTTTCATTAACATTTTAAATATATGAATGCATTGGGTATGCATGATGAGGTTTTGATAGTGGGGAGAGCTACAAGGGTGTTTTCTGCGAGAAGCTGCTAAAAGCTTTTCCTATGTCTATGGAGCCAATGCCAGCTGGCTCCAAGGTCAAGCCCACCAGCAACAGGAGTAATGCCTCTAGGATAACATATTTAAGATGGGGAAAAGTTATTGCACTGATGCAACTGTGGCAAGAGAAGAGAGGAGCAAAAATATGTTAGAGAAACAACTCTGCAGACACTACCGTCCGTGCAGAAGGAGGGGCAGGAGGTGCCAGAGCAGGTATCTCCCTGCAGCCTGCAGGGAAGACCACAATGAGGCAGCTGTGCCCCTGCAGCCCATGGAGGTCCGTAAGGGAGCAGATACCCACCCACAGGATGTGGAGGACAACATGCCAAAGCAGGTGGATGCTCAAAGATGGCTGTGACCCCATGAGATGCCCATGTTGAAGCAGTCTCCTTGCAAGACCTGTGGACCCATAGAGAGAGAAGCCTATTTTGGAATAGGTTTGCTGGCAGTACTTGTGACCTCATGGGGGATCCCCGCTGAAACAGCCTGTTCCTGAAGGACTGCACCTTGTGGAAGGCACCCATGCTGGAGCAGCTAGTGAAGAATTGGAGACCATGGGAAGAACACACTTCGGAGAAGCCTGTGGAAGACTGTCTTCCACAGGAGAGACCCCCCACCAGAGCAGGGGAAGGAGTCCTCCCCTTGAGGAGGAAGGAGTGGCAGAGACAATATGTGATGAACTGACCACAGCCCCCATTTCTCATTCCCCTGAACTGCTGCAGGGAGGAGGTAGAGAGAACCGGAAATTAAGTTAATCCTGGGAAAAAAAGGGAGGGACAGGGGGAAGGAGTTCAGAAATTCTGGTTTTATTTCTTATTACCCTGTACTGATTTAATTATGAACTAAATTAATTTCACAAGTTGAGTCTGTTTTGTCCATGACGGTGATGGGTGAGTGATCTCTCCCTGTCCTTATCTCGACCCAAGAGACTTTTTTTATATTTTCTCTCCCCTGCCCAGCTGAGGAAGGGAGCAATAAAGTAGTTTTGGCAGGCATCTGGTATCCAGCCACCATAATGAAGAATAACTTTTCTTGCAGGAAATAATATACAATAACAGAGACAATGTGTTTTCCTGAAGATAAATACTGACATCATAAGGTACCATACAGGACAACACTAAAAGCCCCCAGTTATCGCCTGATCAGTTCTTTGCTTACAGATCTCTTTGGAGTCTTTAGAGTTCTTCATGGAGGGAAAGGATTTGCAGATTGCACTATCTGATGAAAACCAAAACAGTACTCAGTATTTTTCTGGAGAATTGGGGGAACCTTACCAAATAGGTTTGAGAGTTCAGAAAAATAAGAAATCAACAACAGCAACAAATTTAGAAGACTGTTGGATGACTTCAGGAATGATGTGGTAGGATAGTGTATGTGGGAGAAAGATAAATGATCTGGGACTGGGATCCCTCCCAATCTCATCCCATGAAAGACAGTTTGATACACAGATGTCAATGTGTACACACACTGAGGCTTTGCTCTCTTATTTACAAAATTAGGACGGGTTATGTGCAAACACAGTAGCAAGACTATTAAAGGGATACCAGGTGTATATGCCTCCAAAAACTTGCAACAGAGCACTGAACAAAAAAGTTTATCTGCATTCTTAGTAACTTTAAAGTGGAAATGAAGCGTGCATGTGGAAACTTGATGAGAAAACAATTAACATCAGTTTGCCTTCTCCAAGCTCAGGTCCTCAAGGAAAAACAATACAAGCAATAAATTCCTCGACTCTTTATTTTCTAACCAAAGAAGGCTAGGTAAACAAAATTCATTAAAACAAATAAATTAACAGAAAAACTATAATTTCCTATTTTATGATAACCACCTGAGTAAAGGTGGTGGTAGCCACAAGTTCTGAGCTGTGGACTACAGCATGAGTCACGACTGCGGGCCTGAGCTAGAGAGGAAAGCATGAAAAGCAATCCTATCCCCTTATGACCTTTTTGTTCTTGGCTGGAGAAGTGATTTTCTTGGGACACTAACTGCATTTAACCAGCATCTTTGCCAAAACACAAACAGATTTTTACCTCGAAGGCCCCAACACGTTTAGCGGGTTTTTTTTTCCCTTTAAACTAAAAACCAAAATAACATGACTTTAATAGGAGACCTCGACTCAAAAAACTAAGGTCTGCAAACACAAACACGACCGTCATCGTTCATCAAAGCTTCAGCCGCGATCGCGGTGGCAAAACCCGGTCCGAGAGGCAGAGACGTGCCCGCCGTGCGATCCCGGGAGCGCAGCGCCCGAAGGGCCGCCCGGGGCACACGGGGCGTTTAACGCGGCCAGGGAGGAAGGGGCGAGGAGGGACCACCTCGGGAACTGAGACAAAGCGACCCCGAGCATGAGGCGCCGCGGCACCAGCGCTCCCGGCACTGCACAAAGGAAAGACCAACTTTAGGCTGGGCGGGCCCTCAGGGGAGACCTGGCGAGCGGAGCTGGCCCCGAGACCCTCCCGGCTGCTCGCGGCCCCCGCAGCTCCGCGGGCTCCGCTCGCCATCCCGCAGCCGTCCCGGGCCCGCGCGCCCACCTTGGCTACCGAAGAGGCTCCACAACTTGGCGAAGATCAGGCCCATGCCTGGCCCCGGCTTCCCACCGAGCCTCCTGGACAACCCGGGCTCAGCCAGGCGGCGGCGGTAGCGCTGGCAGCAACACCGGCTCCCCGGATCCCTCCGGCAGCGGCCCCGGAGCAGCGGGAGTGGGCGGGCGGCGGGAGGGGCGGGCACGCGGCACCGCCCCGCCCCGCCCCGCCCCGCCAACGGCCGCACGGCGGGGCCGCCCCAGCGCCGGCACGGCGGGTGCGTCACTGCTGCGTCAGCGCGGGGGCGGGCCGGGGGCAGCGCCTCTGCGGGGCCAGTTGCGAGGACAGCCCGGCCGTCCGCCCCGGTCTGATGAAAGGCCCGCGGTGCTGGGGCGGGGCACGGTCGGGAGGAGGGAGCCGCCTCGCCTCGCAAGGGAGGGGAGTCGCGGTGCCCGGCGTTGCAACGGGAGGCGCTGGCAGCGCACCTCGCCCGTCCCCGTGTCCTTCAGCCGGGCGGTGCTGTGGCCGGTCCGCGGCCTCTGCCTTTGACAAGAGTTGCGGGTTTCAAGGCTCACAGTTCTCTCCTGTGTAGTAAAGCGTGTAAAAACAGCTGGGCTCGCTTTCAGTGCTGTACTGCAGGTTCCTGCATACTGAGCTCTTGAGCGGGTACCCGGGTTTTATCACTCAGGAGAGGTCAGTCGGAGAGCACGAACCCTGCTCCGCCCTAGACGGGGAATCCACAGGCACTTAGATGCAGGAAGGGTGGAAGAATAAAACGTTATTATAATCAACGCATTTCAGCTTTTTCAGAGGGAAAACATTAAAAAAAAAAAAAAAGCGCTCTCAGCAACGCCTTGTCCAATGAGCTCGGGTGCCCCCGGGCTCTGGCCCCGCCCTGTTGCCGCCCTCCCTGTCCCCTAGTGGAGAGCGGGTGCGGCGGCTGCACCTACTCCCCGCCCCGGCCCCGGCGTTCCCGGCTCCCATGGCGACTCCGCACAGGCGGGACTTCCTGCGGTCGTCCCGGAGGAGGCGGGACCGGCCCGGGCCCGGCGGTAGGTGGGGGGCTGGCGGCCTGTCGGGGTTTGCGCCGGAGGGTCGAACGCGGTCCGGCACCGGCACCTGTGTGCTCCGCCCTTCTCGTGGTGTCCCAGCTGTCCCTCGGTGTCCGTCGAGGCTGAGGGGGCGGTGGCGGCAATGGCACCTCGCCCGTACTCCTGGGCTGAGGTGCCTCGCAGGGCGGCGAAGAGCTGTGTGTCCTGTCCTACCCCGTGGTGTTTTCAATAATGGACGGATAGGGAAATAAAGGAGGGCGCCCCAAATTCCGCTCCCCACAGCAATGAGCCGACTGACTTTTCCCTCGTGTGTGGAAGGGTGGGGAAGGGAGGTTTGAAAGAGTCGGCATCTCTGGTGCTGACTGCGTTTGACAGCTCGCAGTGTCCATTTGCGTAGTTAGATCAAAGCGCTGGTCCGGCGTCGCGTTCTTCGCTGCAGTTTCCTCCCCACTGAGGCACAGAGAAATCTGCAAGGAGATGGTGAATAGGGAGGGGAGGCTCCCTCAAGGGCTTTCTTCTGAAGTCCGTCAGACCTTTACTGTGTACGGCACAGCAGGTCTGGGCAAAACAATACCTCTCGCAGGTGTCGAACCTGCCACCTGCTGAACGCTTGAAGTCCGAGTCTTGTAGTTGGAGGGGCACTAAGGCTGTCTCCCTCATCCGCCTGGCTTCCTGCCGTGTCTGAATTTATAAGCTTCTATCCCCTCTCAGCTCTGTTCCCCAGACTTGAAGATTGCAAACTGTTTAGTTTTTCCATATTTGAAAGCATTTCATATTTGAAAGCATTTTTTCTAAGTTGCATTGAATCTGTTCTGAGATAATGGCCGCAGAAAGGGCATACATACCCTGCTCAAGCTGAAGGTTATGTGGATGTGCTCTGAACCTCCAGTTGTGTGGTTTTGACATTTCCAGGCAGCTTACAATGATTTTATTCTTTTGAAAGTTCTTTTTAACTGAGGAATTGATTTTCATTTGTGTTGTTTCTCTCCTTGAAATAAGCACATGTGGTATTTGTCATTCGAATGAATGTCTTGAGTCCACATACCTTAGAGTTTCTGTGACAGAGGAGCTGTTCTGTAGTCATGTTTCATACCAGGTCTGATGAACTAGTTACGGTCAAGTTTTAACTTCTCCTGTTACGCATTCTGTAACTTCCCGAAATGTTCATCCATCACCTGTGGTTAAAAGCATAGATCTGGCATCATGCTTCTGTGTGAGTCTGCCTGTCTATGCTGGGGGAATTGAAATCCCCTGGGTACTATTTTTACCCACTGACGGATGCCAGACCCCCCTTCCCAAAACCCTTCTGGGTAACTCCCACCAGATTATATACTGGGCAGACCATTCTGTGGTGTGGAATATCCCTTTGGTCAGCTCGGGTCACCTGTCCCGGCTATGCTCCCTCCCAGTTTCTTTTGCATACTTCCTCACTGGCAGAGCATGAGACAAGAAAAAAGTCCTTGACTTAGGATAAACACAACTTAGCAAAAAGTCAAAATATCCGTGTGTTATCAACACCATTCTCATTCTAAATCCAAAACACAACACTGTAAGAGCATCTGAGAAGAAATTAACTCTACCCTAGCTGAAACCAGGACAATGGGACAGGATTTGGAGGTGGTAACACTTCATATTTCAAACAGTGATACAGTAGCCTTGGAAGGTATGACTTGGAAGGATGTGGCAGCAAGGAAACCAGTAACCTCGCTGTAAGTTGATTACAAGTGCTAAATATGTTAATGAACATATTCTTCAGTGTAATTAAGAGTAGTGTTGAGTGCAGTAAAATTGCATTACTAAAACAGAAGAATCAGAAACCTCGGCTTAGGTTGTGAGTACATCTTACGTTACATTTATAAACTTAGAGAATATGATAAGAACCACTATGAAAATATTTTGCTTATTTCCATTCCTTACCAGCAGATTTTATAAAGGAAGATGTCCTTTTTCCCTAAAATCTCTTTCCAGTGTGAAGTTGAAGAGTATCTCACCAAAGTGTTCAGAAATAACGAGGTATGTGACATGGATACTACTAATCATCAACAAATAATCAAATTTTTTGTGTAACTTTAAGACCTTACAATAAAGTAATTGTCCTCACATTAGAAAGAGTTTTTATTAAAACGTATTTATATTTAAAATATAAAATTAATGTTTATGCCCATTGGCTCAAAAGAACATAAATACTTAAATTTATTTTAACACAAATCAGAGAATTCAGTTGATTCCACTGAAGAGAGATTATAGATAATTAACCACTTATTAACCACATAATATTGACAAGACATACTCCTTTACCCCAGTATAGAACCAAAAATATGATAGACAATCCTTTAATTCCTAATGCCAAAGGATAAAATAATTACATTTTTGTATATCAATATGAAAGTTACTAATTCATAGTTTTGAATCTACCCTTCCTTAGGACTGCTTTTGGTACAGTATGTCTATCACAGAGTAGTTACTTTTGATACTTACTGCAGACTATTTGAAATGATTTTGCTAATACAACTGTTCTTCCAATGAGTGCTTTTCAAGAAATTTATGAGGCTTCCAGTGGAATTAGACTTCCAGATACCTACATTTCTCACTATTGCACACCATACACCATATTCCTCCATTTCTATGGAATGTTTATTCAGTGGTGTCCTTTTGCACTGAGCAAGAGGCTGCTGTGTGAATCTCTTTAATATAAAATCTCTTCCTTTCAGCTTATCACTGCTTTAGGTGGACAGGAGGCAGAGAATAAATATCAATCTCTGTTAAGTCGTCTGTCTCATCCACCAAGTTTTACAACTGTAAGAGTTAATACCCACTTGGCCTCAGTGAACCATGTGAAAAAAATGCTGTTTGAAGAGATCCAGAAGGTTTGTGCAATTTCTTTGTTACAACAGAAAGAATAATTCATCTTTTGCCTGATTATGAGAGCTTTTAATTACTGGAAACTACACCTTACCTTAATGCATGTCCGGTGGTATTAGCATTATGCAATCATATCAATTTCCTGTCAGCATTAAATGTTAAATGAAAATTCACTGTCTAGCAGTATTCCTCATCTAACCCATCCAAGAAAGGCAATAATAGAGGGAAAAGGCAACCAACTTTTTTCACGTGGCAGATCCAAACCTTAGGATTGAGGTACTACTGTAGTAAATGCTGTCAAGGTGTCATAGGTCTATAGAGAAGATGGAAGATAAAAACTGTAGTTCAGTATGCTGTCTTCAGCATGTTTAGAACATTTTTTATTTAAGATTAAAGGAGAATGCCTGTATATCTCATTGCAGAAACTGTTTAGGAAAGTGAGAAAATCTGTATGTTTTAGAAACTGGAGACAAAGTGATGCTCTGCAGCTGCTGTATTTTATTTTTTTTTAACCTGTTTTTAAATTTTGTATAATGTTGTGGATTTTTACTTACCTTACTTAAACATTTATTTATATGATAATATATAAGCCATTATGTTTAAGAAGTTTATTATTTTGAAACTGTGTCCTAGATCTTCACTCTGTCTGAAAGGATCCAGTTCTTCTTTAAGTAAATTATTAATGCTAGTGGGTGTACAGGGAGCTTTTGCATGACAGGAGCCAAGATGTTTCTGTGATGCAGAGGCAGTTGACAGTTTTCTGCTGGCTGGAATGGTAATGAGCTATGCTAATTTTAGCTTGATTGTAGAAATCTGCAAGTGGGTATTGCAGTATGGTATTTTGCTTCAAGGGAAAAGGCTTTGCTGAAAACTGACTTAAGACTGGCTTTTCACAAACTTTTTGTATTTTGAAGTGTGATTAGAAAAGGAAGCCACATAACACAGTTTTAAACAAAATTATGGTCATGGATTTTCTTTTTTACTTATTTATCAGAAGCAAACTGATTTATGGTTTGAGGTGCTCAGGAGAGAAGACATCATGTTTTTAAAATCCAGGAACCTTTATAAAATGGCAAGCTGTCATTTTTTTTTTTTCAACTATCTTCACAACTCAGCTCTCAGTATCCAAAGTTAAGCTGACAAGAAAAATGAAAAGTAGTGCCAACCTGGCATGTTAAGTGAGACAGACAATACACGAGTGGAGTTAAACAGTGGTTTTAAACTAATAACATCAAAAAGATAACACAGGTTAGACCCAAGCTTCTCTGGTGGTGTTGCTGTGTTCTGATGACAACTCGACTCAACCTTCTTCGAGAAAAAAGAAAAAGCCAGTGGTAGGGATATGAGTGTCAAAACACTTTCCCACTCCATGAAATCAGTTCTCAGACAATCCCTTTGTGGCCTTGTTATTTCTCAGTTTATTAAATGTTTAGACTTTTACACCAGTATTTTTAATATTGAGTGTCCCCTTACACACTATTTCCCACTCATTTTTATCTGTTTTCAATACCTTTGTTTTTTGTGCTCTACAGGTATAAATTATGAATGGAAAAATAGTTTTCAGTCTAATTAAGTATTTAAATATTAAGTTTATTAGCAGTGCCTAATAATTATGTCTTTTGTTAACGAAACAGCAGTTCAAAGGACTATGTATTCCAGTTCTTGAGCACCCAGAACTCCAGGACATCCTGTTAATTCCTGTCATTGGACCCAGGTTTGAAATTTTCAGTCTTTCACCTTAAAATGTTGTAACACATTTTACTTACAGATTTCTTGTTAAACAGTTGTGATAACTAACTCACTATAACTGAAGCACAACTTCATTTATATTATGACCTTGTGGACCATCATATACTAACCAGGTCAGAGTTTTAGTTATTAAAAGATATAGGAAAACATAGGAGGAGTTTTGTGCTTATTTATGAGACTAATGTTTTATAGGAAAAATGTAACATAAGTGCATCCTCCTTGGAAAGCCAGGTAGGTGGCATACAGAAGAGCTGAACTTTTGCAGCGGAATATAGAACTAGAGATAAATATGGGCAGGATTTTTTTACACTGGAAGAAATCAAGTGGAATCAGGAAGTACTGAGAAGTTTTTAAACGCAAAAAAATTACTTTACAATCGCCTGACCTAGAAAGGGATAGAGGATTATTTCTCCATCGCAGTACAATTTTTTTGTATTCCTGTGTTAGCTTCTGGCAGAATGTGCCAGAATCTGCATTGTTTTGAGGACTTTTCTTCTTGGCTCTTTCCTTTGACTTCTCTGGGACTAAAATAAATCTTTTACATGTAATACATGATATTTAAGCACTTTTTCTATTATATTCTGACAAAATCAGTATTTATGAACTAGAGTTTACTTGGGGAGTATTTGCCTTTTTTTCAGTATACTTTTTTTTTAACTGAACTACATTTTGTGTTTCTAGGCGAGACTTAAAAAACCATCCATCTGAAGTAATTGTTGGAGCCCAGTGTGGATATGCAGTACTTCGAGGAGCACACGTTTATGTCCCTGGAATCGTATCTGCCTCAAGATGTAAGAGTTCTCTGAATACACCCAGTTAAGTTGTAAAGCCAACAGAAAAAGTGTCAGCCTTTGATGACAATTTCCAATAAACAGTGATATGAAATTTTTTTCTATTCACAGCTGAAATTAATCTTAGTTGTAATTTATGCTAATTACATTTTTAAGGTTTTTCTGGATTTTTTTTCCTTCCTGAGATTTTCACTATTTTTCATTGTACTTGTAATGAATTAAATGTAATTATTTCTCACCTGACCTGTTTTAAATTCCTTTTTCCATATGTAATTTCTACCTTAAGTATTAGTTCTCAAGGATTTCTTGGTCACATTTCAAAACCTTTTTAAAGAGCATTTTCAACGTAAAACATGGCTTTATAAGAATTTTTTTGAACTAAATACTTTAACTTTTAATATGGATGTTCAGTTGAATAAATTTACAGAAGTTAGCTGCTTTCCAGTCTTGTAAAGAAAACCCCAAAAACACAGGATGCCACATCTGGATGGTGCCTGGATGTATCTTGATTATTCAGTAGATACTGTTTCCAGATATGTTATTTCTTCATTCAGTCACAAAGCCACTTACCTTCATCATCTTGTCAGATTTTAAGTTACAGATCTATAAAAACCCTAATTTCCTTTTTTTTAATCCATTGAAAATTCATTTGATACTATTTGTGTACGAGAGATCTAGTAAAAATCTTTTTTCATTGATGAGAAAAATCTTCAATTTTAATGTCAGATTCTTAAGAAATGGAAATTATGTTTCAATGCCTGTGAGACAAGATTAAAAAAATCTACATATACCTGCTTTGTGTTAAGCAGCCTATTTATTTTTTATTTAAAGGTCAAATTATCTTTATGTAAAACCAGTATAATTTTGGGTGATTCACCTTATTATTCTATTGTGATGAGATCTACTAATCATCATGGTTCTTATTATTAAACAAAGTGAGTCAGGAAAGCATTTACCTAGTCACTTCAATTCTCTTTCAGGAAAAAAAACACTTTAAGAAGTTTTGAGCATGTGCTTAAGTCCAATTCATTGAACAGAAATGTTTTTCAATCTAGGACTCAATAATGAAATAAGTATATTGCCTGAGCAGTTGTTGAAGCTGCTTATTTAGACAACGTAATAAATATTCAAATCCTGCTTTGAGTCAGCTAGTGATTTATCATAATTGCTGCATGTAATTATGCATGCAACATCAATTCAAAGAAAAGAAAAGATATTATAAAACTTCAGGAACACTTCAGGGGAATTGCAGATAAGAAAATAAAATTAAAGGGCATGCTACCCACTTGATGCCAAATATAATAAGGCTGTATTAAGCACAGATGGTCTAACTGGGGAAAAAAAATAGTACAGCAAGAACACATTTAATCACCAAACTTCCAAGCCAAATGAGGGTAAACTAATGATCGGGGGACTTTGAGTTTAATTTAACTAATCAAACCCTAAGCTTTATGTTTATGGAATGCCAGAATAAGCTACAAAAAGCTTAAGAACTATATACAGTACTAATGCATTTTGAAAGGACAATTGTCAGCAGAGAGTGAAATAAAATCATTTCTCTTTGATTACTGCAAAACATAATTGGCAGATACGCTGTAGGTTTTTGTTCAGTGAAGTTTGATCAGACAGTGAGCTATCACATAATATTTTGTGTCACATTGTGTAAAAAGAAGCTATGTAAAAATAAAATATTTCAGTGGCTACCCAACAAATATTACCATTTAAAATTTTCAGGGTATTTGTGCATAATCAGAAGGCCACTTGAAAATGGAAAAAAAGGATTCCCAAGTGCAATTCAAAGAATTCCTGGGAAGCTGAACTGTCATTAATCTTACTTGTTATACCATCTGGTTCCTCCAGCTTGTCACTCATGTCAGAAATGTAATTCTGGAAAATTGTTTATTGGTTTCAGAAGAGACCTTTACTTTTAACATTTTTCATCCAGTCAGCGCACAGAGCTTGCTCACTCTTCTGCAAAATCATCTAAACCATCCCCCTTTTCCATCTATTTTTGTTCTAACTCAACAAGTTTTTTAAAGTCTGAATGATTACACTTCTAGTGTTTGGTGCATATTTACATACTTCACTGATCTGGTAGGTTTTAATTGGAGATAAAAAACTCTGTAAGAGGATTATTGAGAACAGCAGTTGCCTTAGAGGGAAGAAAACCAGACTAGAACGAGAATATATAATCACTTGTATTAAAGCAATAGTTAGAGAAAAAGCAGCTGTAGCTATGTTCTACCTAGCTATTGAGAGGTCATTAGACAAATTTAGCATTACTGTCTTTGTTTAGTAAGTGTGAACCGGTCTTGTTTGATATACTCTTGTGCTTGGAGCACATGGAGAGGACTGCATCCTGAAGAGTGTGCTGAAAATTTATGGGTGACCCTGCTGTGATCAAATAAATAAAGTGCAGATTTTGTAACCTCTTAGAAAACAAGGCCTACTATCTGACTTGCAGCTTGGTGTTTCTCAGTAGCTCCAGTCATTTGGTAGCCATCATTTACCACCTAACACTTTAAAGCTTTATATCGGTTAATCTTCGTCTTTGATTACATGAAGAAAGTTTAAAGCTTGATATGATACAGGAGTTGAAGTAAGTAGTCTACTGAAAATCCTAAATTATGTGGTCACTACTGTCTTGTTAAGTGTCATGTTGATCTCAGAGTTTCTGTTCTTCTATCTGCAGTTGTGAAAGCTGGAGATCTGGTCTCAGTGTATTCAGATATTGAAGGGAAGTGTAAAAGAGGAGCCAAAGAATTCAAAGGAGTCAAAGTTTTCCTTGGAAATGGGATTTCAGAACTGAGTCGCAGTGAAATCTTCAGTTCAAGTGGCCCATTGAAGTAAGTCCATTGTAACTTCAATCTACACCTACAAATTTGCAAAGGGAAGGAAGAAGCTGGGATTTGAAATGTTCTGGACCCTATGTGAAAGCATAAGATGGCCTTGACTGAGACCTATGTTGTATGTTGGGATTTCCAGTATTTTTGGGGAAGCGTTTAGTTTCGTAGTGGTATCCAGATACCAGTTTACATGAGTGGTAGGAGGAAATAAGTGGGAGCTTTTTCATAATTTGTGTACAGCATGTGACTTCAGCAATACAGAACAAACACAACTGACAAATGTTCTCACTGTGGCAAAATTGCATTTTGGTGAATTATTCTGTGCCATTTCCCTGTTTGGATGGAACAGAAGTCAGCCTTGCCAATTTCTCCATCTTTTAAAAATATCTGTGAGGGCCTTTGTTTTGGTGGGACAGGGGACAGAACATAAGGTCAGATATCTTAAAAAAATTAATAGCATCTGCCAAGATAGTTATCTATTTCAAGATTACGTGCTTTTGTATTTTGTTGCTGAAGGATATGGTTTATTCCTCTCCTGTCATTTAAAACACATATAAAAAGTGAATCTGGTGTCTACAAGTTTGCTTTCTCATATCCTTCCTTCTCCATGTTGAACTATCCAGTACATATGCAAAATAATACTCATTCTTGTTCTCTTCAGTAATCTTTTGTTTTCAGGCTCAGACTTGCTTTTTCTTGGTTTTCTTTTTCTTGTTGTCAATTTCCTGATACATTTGTTTTAACAATTAAATCTGTGTCAGGATTTCATCCATATTTAAAACCTCAGGTTGCTTCTAAGTTCAGACCTTTGCTTTGCAGGCAAATCGATGTACCTGTAAGGCTTTTCATATAAGATTTCTGTAGTTATTTGACTGAAACCTCAGATAGTTTACAAAATGGAGGAAAATCTAAGTAGGAAATCATATGCCAGTGCCCTGGTGCATACATGGCTAGCCAAAAGCAGTTATGGGTTGAAGCTACCATATTTAGAACTGTTTTTATGCGTTTCTTTACAGTATCAAGGCTTGGATGATCTTGGTTTGTCCTGTGTAGAAAAACATAAATTTGCTTTATGCAATTTTACAGCTGATTCCAACTTACAATGTAGTGCATTTTTTGTCATGGTTTACTCAACTTAATGATGTCATTTTTAAGAATATCAGATTACAGAAGTATGAAAGTATTTTTATGTCATTTATAAATTCTTTCATTTTTGTAAGATTGTTGTTTCAAGCTGCTATTTGTAAGCATAACAATTTTAATTGAATATTGTTAAAATTTATAAAACTGAGTAGTTGAAATTTTTTTTCATGTTTTTCAGGGGGCTGGGCGTAAGAATGATAGAGCCAGTCTACCTTAGTCCTTCATTTGACAATGTGCTCCCTAGTCATTTGTTTTTACAGGTATGTTTGTACAAAAATAAAAGTCTGTACTATTTACAGAATAATGAATATTGTCTTAGCACACACTAATTATATATTTGTTGTGTATTTTAACATCTAATTCAGTCTTTGGATTTAAGGAAAACAAAGCATTTGGAATGAAGTCAATATCTATATGTAGGTGGTTTAATCATACTGTGTCTGAGAT